>NC_081193.1:88097513-88135013 GCF_902713425.1 Acipenser ruthenus
TATTTACGACCCGCTTCCGACCAGGCCCCGCTACTACCTGCTGCAACACTGTCTTCTTACCCGCGACCCGACCTGACCCCACTTTAATAAGACCTGCAACCCGGCCCAAACCCGCAAGTGTTTGTCCTTTACCTACTGCCTGTGTCAACGGACTCTCTCACGCTCTCACAGTCACACACAGATATCTTTACCATTCTCCACGGATTGAGTTTACACGAGGCTATACACTGGCTTTCTCTAGTGGTCTGCATATATTTTAACATTGTAACATATTAACTATCGCTACATACTTCACTATAAAATACCTGTCTCTTCCTTTCGTGCCTCCAGTTGAAAGGGAGCTACACCTGTGCTTTCGCAGAGATGATGCACCAGTTTTGTGGCTGTTGTTTACAAAAACATAATGACAGGTTTTACAAGCCCCGCGGGTGTCCGATTCGATGCAGGACTCTACGCTACATTACGTTTATTATCTAGCTTTGCATTTGGAATGGAGCATGCATATTGATCCCAGATGTCTATGTTTAATAATATGTTAAATATGGCACCAGGGTTATAGTTCAAATAAACAGCATTCATAAAGTAATGGGGATACTCCCTAAATCTGCCTGAAGAGCTCGGGTGTTGGTGGTTTGAAAAGTGACATACGTACAGTATATATATTTAGCTTTCTCCTGCAGTAAATCATTGTTTTTTCATGCCATGTATCCGGTATTAAATAAAGAAAAAAACAAACAGTAACAGAGTCTGCGTGTCTCAGAAAACACCAGCCACTGCTTTAGTGGGATCACCTGAGAAAGAGTAAAGAAAGGAACAGGGGGATGATATCAGGCTCAACATGCCCCCCCCCCCCCCCCCTTAAACAATTGTCAGGCTCAACATGCCCCCAGCCCCCCCTTATAAAAGTGTCAGACTCAACACGCCCCCAGCCCCCCCTTATAAAAGTGTCAGACTCAACATACCACCTGCCCCCTCTTATAAAAGTGTCAGGCTCAACATGCCCCCAGCCCCCCCACCCCCTTATAAAAGTTTTCCACTGTAATTTTGCACAGTAATTTTGCAGTTTTCCCATGCTTGGCAATGTTTTTTAATATGCGTCTCTTTTGCATTGTGGTTAAGACACTTGTGTTGTGCGGGTTCGCCGGTTCATGCTCAGCCTCCACCCTGTTACAGCTCTGGACAAAGGTTTTGCATCACCTTGAATTTTAGGATTGAGACATAATTAAAAAAAAAACTTCAATTGACTTTATGAAGCAAAATGAGTTAATTCTATAGGGCGATGCAAAACTTTTGGCCACAGCTGTACACAGGCAGTAGAATGGCCTTGGAATTAAGTTGCTAATATTATGTTTTCTAGTATCAAGGAGGTCAAGGGCTTCTAATTTACAGCTGAGACAAAAATAGACGAGTAGGTCTGAAAGTAACAGTGAGCCTCAGTATGCGTGGAAGCAGGTTTATTTTGGAGAGAAACGTCCTTGTCATGGAACATTGCAGGCTGCAATGACGAGCGCCCGCTTGGGGAGCATGTGTGATCTTCCTCTTCCAGGAGTAAACAGTGCAGCGATGTTGTCGGGGACTGTCTGGAGCTGTAAAACTTTTAGAGAGGCTTCTAGGAAATTCAACTGCCGTTTTTAATGTCGTTTCAGTGTTTTGGGTGTTTGAGCACAGATTTATCTTGTCTTGTTTTTTTTTTTGGGGGGGTGAAATATGAAAGGGATTACTTTATTCCAAACTCATGCCCCACCCTCCTGCTTGAATGTCACACAAGCTTTGCTCACAAATTTAACAATAAGGATCTGTTTATGTAAATCTCTTTTGGTGTTGACAGCGAGCAACAAAGCATTGGATCACAAAAGCAATATAAAGCAGCATAATTGACTGCAGTACAATGTAACCCCTTACTAGTTTAAAATAAGTTCCTATACTCACAGTCATATCTATTTGAATTCAGGGGCATGGCCCGTGCTTGGGTAAGTGGCTCAGTAAGGGCTCACTGTCTGCTTTGTCCCATCATGGTTTAGGGGATGCTGTGCTTTTAGGACTGCCTCTAAGCCGAGACTAAACAAGTTATTGCATTGATGTGTTCATTGTATTACTTTTAAAAGCTGTTACGATTCTTAAACTAGAAAGTGAATGTTGCTGCAAAACAAACTAACAAACTAACAAACAAACAAACAAACAAACAAAACCCACCTGGATCATTTGGTTAAAACTTGTATTAGATATTGAGAATTGACTAAAATATCATGTACATTACAATTTACAAAGATTACAAAGATTTCATTTTTCGTACAAAGTTTTTTGACCATTTTTAAAACTAATTAAAAATCTAGTTCTGCAAAGAAGCAAAGCAAAAAAATTTGAACCCATAATACATGGTTCACAAAGCTCTACGCACCGCTAAGCCTTGTAAAAACACACATTTATGAAAGTCTTAATGCAGCACACATGTTTTCACTCTTTGCTGAAACACCACTCAGTCCTGAGCGCTCGTACCAGGAAAGTTTAAGGTAGCAGTAAAACACTGAAGAAAACAAAAACATAGTTACACCTGGGAGCCAACTAGTGGTGTAGTCGAACTGGAACGCGCATAATACAGGCAAGCGAAGTCACGTGACTCACATCTCCTGTCCGATTCAGTCAGTAGTCCCCTTGATGCATCGAAAAGAGCATTAGGAACTTCTATTGCAAACTATATATATATATATATATATATATATATATATATATATATATATATATATATATATATATATATATATATATATACAGACATGCTCAAATTTGTTGGTACCCTTACAGCTCATTGAAATAATGCTTCATTCCTCCTGAAAAGTGATGAAATTAAAAGCTATTTTATTATGTATACTTGCATGCCATTGGTATGTCATAGAATAAAGCAAAGACGTTGTGAAAAGAGATGAATTATTGCTTATTCTACAAAGATATTCTAAATGGCCTGGACACATTTGTTGGTACCCTTTAGAAAAGATATTATAGTGATATTTCAAACTAATTAGTTTCTTTGATTAGTATGACACATGTCTCCAATCTTGTAATCAGTCATTCAGCCTATTTAAATGGAGAAAAGTAGTCACTGTGCTGTTTGGTATCATTGTGTGCACCACACTGAACATGGACCAGAGAAAGCAAAGGAGAGAGTTATCTGAGGAGATCAGAAAGAAAATAATAGACAAGCATGGTAAAGGTAAAGGCTACAAGACCATCTCCAAGCAGCTTGATGTTCCTGTGACAACAGTTGCAAATATTATTAAGAAGTTTTAAGGTCCATGGAACTGTAGCCAACTTCCCTGGGTGCGGCCGCAAGAGGAAAATCGACCCCAGATTGAACAGAAGGATAGTGCGAATGGTAGAAAAAGAACCAAGGATAACTGCCAAAGAGATACAAGCTGAACTCCAAGGTGAAGGTACGTCAGTTTCTGATCAATGGTTCCATCATTTTTGTCTATGCCATTTTCATTTGTTTTCTTATTTACAATATTATGTTGAATAAAAAATCAAAAGCAAAGTTTGATTTCTATTAAATATGGAATAAACAATGGTGGATGCCAATTACTTTTGTCAGTTTCAAGTTATTTCAGAGAAAATTGTGCATTCTTCGTTTTTTGTGGAGGGGTACCAACAAATTTGAGCACGTCTGTATATCTCAACTCATGCTCAACTAATGTTCTACCTATACTTTCCTTAAAACCACAATGATGATCGCTTTACCCTCGCTGTTTGAAGGGTGTAGATACAACACTAACTGTTTCATTAAACAAAGACGTCACCCTAGCTAAACTCATCAAATACAATTAATAACGATTGCTATGATTAATTATGTGTTTGCATTATAGGCTTGCTACTTTTCAATTTTAATCGGTAAAACTCGTTAAACGTCGAATTCCCAAAAAATTTTGACTGAAATAAATTTACATAGAATAAATGTCAGTAAAACCACTCGCTATTTTTGATTTTATTACCAGAAACAATAATTTAGAAATCATCTCTAGTTTATGTAGTTTTAATATTTGCTGTCTGTCCCGTATCTGCTCCGTTCTCAATGGCTAGGGGTTGCTGTCAGTCATCTCAGTGGTCCCCTATTAGTAGGCTACTGTAGTTTCACTGTCAGTCATTTCATCCTGCGCTAGAATGCTCTCATTCGTTTAAATGACTGTCAATCATCAAGATCTGCACCGACTGTGCACTTTCATTTGCCAACTACAGCGCCTGTAATTCAAAGCGCCTACTTTGAAATTAGCGGGTGTAGGTAAGCCTTTGCTGTAGGTATACAGTGACAGTTACTAGCTTGATTTAAAAATGGCGCCCAAGAGGAAAACACTTAATGAGTATTGTGCACAATCGCCTGAAGTCTCCACGGCAGGACGAAGCAGGCCTGTCTGCCTTACCTTCCAGTGACTCTGAGTCTAGCTGTGCTGAGCCTACTTAAAATGAGGAGCAATTCATTTTATTCTGCAGCTTTTAACACGTTATTCGCTGGAGTAGAAAGAAGTCTTAGTTAATCGGCTCATTTAATTTTTTAATAAAAATAGAGTCAACATAAAACATATTTAAAGGCAGGTACGTTCGTCAGAAAAAAAATACAAAAACCAGAAACTCTAGATATATTTTAAATAGTGATATTAAATTGAAATACAGACAGTAGCCTACTAAACACATCAATCACTCGACATAAGACAGTAAAGATTTTGAAGCGCACAGAGGCTATTAGCGGGACTTGGGAATTAACGTATGCACATAGTGAAATACATTTTATTTTGCAGCAAAAAGTAATATTGTTCAGCTCACAGCTTGAAACCGTCTAGATGACAAGAACAATTTGTCTGCCCCCTGCCTCCCCACCCTCTGCACCCCCCTCTCCCACTGTAAACACATCTGACAGAGTAAATATAGAAAGATAGGCTGAGAGTCAGTTTGGCTATTAGCAGCCTCTGCTGTCCTCTGGATGACGTCTTTTCTCGTCTCTTTTCCTATGTCTGTGCTGCTATATTTACACAACCTTGTTCCTGCTTGAGCCCAACGTGCTCCGGACCGCATAGCGAGGATGCTGTAACTAATCCCAGATTCACAGAGGCAATTTACAGCTCAGCGAGCAAAGGAGCCCATGTGCTCCATTTACTGATTCAGGGACCCTGGATAGCTCAGACACTTAACATTTCTTCAATTGAACTAATTCTTTTTTTTTTTAATGACCTGTATGTCTGGCTTACAGGGTGTTGTTGTTTATTTACTATTGCAGCTCACAGTGCAGTACTCTGACTCACTGGGGTTCATAAAGTAGTCACGTTGCTATACACTCAACATTCCACAAATGTATTATACCCCTCCTCTAAGTTGGTACAATCCGGAAATCGCCAATAATATAAGGGTATGAAGCTAATTTAAATTTTACTGAAGGTTAAAGCAGTAAGAAATAATTGCCACAAATTCATATGACTTTTCACAGGACTTCATAGCAATAACATCTAACTAATGCATTTTGTAATGATTCTAGTCCTGAAGACAACCCTTATAATATTGCAAAATAAATCCAGGTGGAACACCAGATGAATAATCTATAAGAATTCATATCATTTTTGCGGCCATTTGTTTTAAAATGCAACCATTAAAGGCTGCTTATCATGCACAACGTGAATTCTAGGCCTGAAAACTGTATCACCACTGCAAGAGTTGAAACAAATACCTGGGCTAGAATGGGCCTTGCTGTGTACCACTGCTGTAAGTGACGTGACCACTCAGAGCTGCTGGTGTGAGATCCACCAGAACTCAACTCACGCTACAGTCCCCTGGCTGCAATGGGGCCAAATCCTAGAGATGAAGGCCACCATTGGTCATAAGGACCTTCCTGCATTCACAGGGGGATGGCTAACACTCCACACTGAACCAGGCTAACTGGAAACTGGACCCCATGGAGAGAGCGAAGAGCAGGGAGACAGTGCTACTGGGCTGGGTTCAGTGTGGGAGTGGAGGGCCCTGCTTTGCATAGGAGGAAAGCCGTGGAAACGCCTGTCACAGCACAGATAATCTCCTTCCCTCCAGTCCCTGAGCCCTTTCTCTGGACTTCCTTCCTCACCTCCTTCTGCAGTCACACACCAAGAAAGACCACAGATTAAGAAGCATTAAACCACTGGAGAGTTTGACAAACAAGTCATACACTATATTGTCCTGATGAAGGAGCTACTTCCTTCACAGCGTTGACTTTTGAATGGGTGGATATAATGAAACCCTGAGAGCGACTGATTTAGGTGAGCATTGCTGTGTGCCTGTCACCTTCAGCACTGCTTTCAAAAACAATGATATAATGAAACCGTGAGAGCGACTGATTTAGGTGAGTGCGAGTGTTGCTGTGTGCCTATCACCTTCCAGCACCGCTTTCAAAAACAATGACGGGCCTGGCATGCTGCTCTCTTAATGGGCTTTATGTAAAATGTATTGTGTTCCAGTTTAGATTTTCGAGTGATGAATCACTCAGACAAATGTTATAATGTACTTAACGTGTAAATATTTTTGCACAATATATGTAAGTACACAATTGTATCAGAAAAGGGTTAGGGATAGGGTTAGGTTTAGAGTAAGAGTTAGGGTTAGGGTTAGGTTTAGGTTAGGGTTATATCATGCAAAAAGATTTACACATTAAGTATGCATAATAACATTGTAATGATGTGTAAGTACACATGTATTTACTAAGTAACTACTATGCAAATACATAATTACACAAATACATAATTACACAAACACATAATAAGAAAATCGTATTTTTTTTTGTTTTTTTTGGTAGAACAGCTGAAGAGGAGAAATAAGCAGGAGATCAGCTTGATCTCATTCATCTTCAGTCCTCATCGGTACGTGGATTACATCTGCAAAGCAACTTTCCAATTGGGAAAAAGGGGTAAGCAAGTACATTTTAAGACTGATCTGCAAGTCACGTCTTAAGAAAGAAAACAAACAGTGAAGCTGGCAGCTGGAGACAAGGGCATGCTGGGTGTGTTCTAGAAGGCTGCTTCTTTTAATCGTCCAACTCAGATTTTCCACATTGCTTGAAAAAAAAATGTATACCTTCCTTTTAACACTGCAAGGATGTATCAGCTTATAAAAATACATCAGCTGCCTTCTGTTTGGCCCAATAGTCCCTGACACCCCCCTCCCTTCCCCATTGCCAGCTGTTTTGATAGGTCCTCGTAGACTAGGAACTGAAGGAGCGTGTGGAAGGGCAAACTAAACCGTTCCTCTATTTATACCTGATTACAAAACCTGCAAAGAGGACTTGAGAAAAGTGCATCTCCTGAAGGGTGGTGATGAATCCTACTGTAGTTGGAACAAATCCAATGTGGGTAATTTAGCCACTCATGCCCATAGCTCTAGTGTTGGGAAGGGCTTTTTTTCCCAGTATTTTATTTCAGAATTTAAAAAACAAAGAATTAAAAAAATCTGTTTATAATCCGAAATGCGGTCCTAAACAAACCGATTCGAGTTCAAAACTTCATTCCATTCATCTCTCCCTCGGCAGAATTAATCCCTCGTATCCTGTCCACGAGCCCAGTGGTGAGGAGCCCCTATCACCCTCCCTCCCCTCCCTGACTCATTGAAGACCCCAGGCAGCACATGTAACAGGAGCAGCTGTTTGGAGCTGTGCTGAATGTGCAGCTTTGTACAAGTTTTCAAACTGCACATTAACTACTTTGGCTGACAGGGTATACAGTACACTGCATTGAGATTTTGGATGCCTCTGAAAGCTTGCTATTTGTATTTGGCCCCCAGTGATATTTGCCCCTTGACTTTTTTCTTTCTCTTAGGCGACTCTAGCTGTAATGTATCTCTATTTCTGTATCTGGCTTAATTATTTTGATGTATTATTGAAATGATAAGAACACTACAGTTCTTTCAGATCTAGATGATTACATAATGTCTGCAGCATCTGAAGCATGTGGCCAGCACTTCAGAGTGGTTTGTACTGATATCTAAGGCTTTCAAATCCAGTGTGTTACCTCTAATTAGTGCGAGCAACATTGTCACTGGTACCCTTAACTCTATGCTGAAGATCTTTTTGTTCTTTTAGTTTTTAGTTTGTCTTTTATTAGGGATATTCATATCTCACAAGCCCCACACTCCATAAGCCAACTGCAATGTGAACCAGGCCCATTTCAATGCTCTGGTAGACCATGCCTTGCGAGTGAGTCTACAGCTGAGGCAACACGAAGCCACTTTGTGGCTTGGAACTTGGTTTCAGGAGACTAGGTTTCAGACCACTGCATGACACACCAAGGGAGATTTAGGGTTTGATACAGCAAAGTTACCTCAAACTAGGTCTCCTGGAACCAGGTTTCAAGCCGCTGTTGTTGAAAAAGTGGCTTCATGTTCCCTCAGCTTTACACACAAATGTATGTATGGTACAAGGTAGATAATGATAGGTTTTCTAAAGCTATAGATTGAAACTTAAAAACCTGTGCCTCTTAACCTGAGCCTGGCCCTTCTGCATTTGTGCTTATTGAGTTTTTAATGACAGGGTTTAGAATCCACAGGGGCAGTGCAGCACACTAAACCAAATACACACTACACTCAGTGTTGTGTCCTTGTTCCTTGTTTTTGTATTAGGCTGAGCACTATTTATTAAAGCCAAGTGTTGACTGGGAAGAGCTAAGAGCAGGTTCCCTCCATCACAGGGCTCAGAGAGAAGGGGCTGCCAGTGGTTTAGAGGCAGCTGCTTATCGTTACACTAGATCAAACCATGTGTCTCTGTCTTCAGCGTGTTTTGAGCAGCCAGGGAATGGCTAAGTAAAGAGAGACTCCAGAGAGTTCAGCACTATCAGATACAAAAGGGGTTTCATATGAGCTTTCCTTATCTCTGCTTGTTTAGCTGATTTCAGTTCAATTTAATATATTTATTTTAACCAGGATAAGAACTCTTGAAGTCTCAATCAGATTTCAAGGGGGCCCTATCAAGATAGTAGCCGGCACAATTAGTTACGTATGCAGTTAAATAAAAAAAAAAAGCATACAGTCCTTAAGGAACGTCAGGAATGTACTAATGATTGTTTTTACAATGAGAGTAGGAAGCTCTGATTAGATGTTCAATCAGCAAACTTTCAGGGGTTGATATTGAAGATTCTGACCTGCAAGTGCAGGGAGAAAAAGAGAGGCGAGTTCCTACCTGCTAATGCTTTGTGTCAAAGATCATATGATTATCATAGGATCCAAAACAGTGCTTCTTTTCTTGTGCATGAAAAGTAGGCCACTGGCATTATATTGATGTCAGCGGTATTGAATTTTACAATCTCAGCAAGAATTATGCTTCATCTTAACCCATTAAGAAGTGCTTGGCTGCTGTATAATTTTTAATTGGCATCTACCTGTTATTTTAATTTTTCTTTTTAACTATATTTAACTTACTTTAATTTTATTAACCGCAAACATTAAGTCTAAATGTAATGCATCAAATTGCATAAACACAGCTTGTGTTCTGTTTTTTTTCAAAGAGAAATGTACTGTTTAGCATCACTCTATAGAACTAACTAATTTTGCTTCATGAAGTCGAATGAAACCTGCAGAATAATGTTACGTTAACATATTAAATTACATACCACTTTGTAGTTTTCCATCTACTTAACAAAAAACTGACAAAAACTGAAAAATATGACAATATGACATTTCAAAATCTAACATGAAATACTGTACTATTGTTATGGCTTCAGGTAGACTTCTGCAATATCATTGTCTAGTTTCTTTGATTACATGATGTTAAATAAGAGATATAAATTATGTTCATATAGTTTTTTTTTTTTTAATTATGTCTCAGTCCTAAAATTCTAAGTGATGCAAAACTTTTGGCTAGAGCTGTATATAGCTGGCATTGACAAGGAGGTAAGTGGTATGTATCAGAGATTTTCACTAGACCGCTGGCAGAATCAGGACTGTAGGGGAACTTTCCCTTATAAAATATTTGTGCAGTTTTACCATGCTTATACTATGCATTTACCATAGTTTACCCTGGTCTGCCATGCTTTTTTAATATGCTTTTACCTCGCTATTCTTTGCAATGCTTACCTATGCTTGACCATGCTTTCACTATGCTTTCATTATGGTAAACTTTTATAAGCGGTTGACCCATTGTCATTTTTAAATTGCTGCGTGGAATGTTGAAAATCACATTCTTGCTGGTCCTCAGGGCAAGGCCGGCTGGTTTTTGTAACTAGGAATTGCAGAGCGAAGGTTACGAAAACATCAAGGGAGACTCAAGTCTGCTGTGCAGTGGTCGTATGCAAAAGCTTTAACTGAAGGCAGATAAAAAGCAAGCTGCCTGCATTTGAAACTACATGTCGTGGAGTGTATTTACACAGGATGAATCTATTGAGATGCGACATGCTCTTTCCAGGAATGCATGTTCCCATCCAGTATCTGGGGGAAATGAAGAGTGAATGTGGATTTTGCAAGAGCAATCTCTTTCTTCTTCATTCAATTGTAGACTGTAGACCCTGTGATCATACAACGAGATGCACCTAAAACTGCTTTGCTTCACTCGTGCATTCCTTCAGCAAGGGCCCCTGATGTTTCTCTTGGGAATCTACAGCGTTTCTTTGCATGCAGAACCCACTGGCGACTCCAACACATTCATTAGGATTAGTCTCTGTAAATCAACAGCATTCCAGTACGAGCAGCATGAAGCAGAGGGCAAGCTGTCCGAAGCCTAAAAAGGCTACAGAGCTCTCCAAGTTAATGAGATCCATACGTGTTCAGCAAAGGTCACCAGGTTTCACTGAGAGCTGACTGAACCAGGCCAGTGATGGGCCACTGCCTAGTGTAACTGGGAACTCAGATCAACAAACTCCATGGCAAGCCAGGCCTTTCTTGTTTTGTCAGCTGCAAAGGACGTTCCATCCTTAAGTTGGTTAAGGCAGCTTGATATTAACTGCTGGCTCTTGTTTATCCTTCTCTAGCGGTTGCCCCCCCCCCCCCCCCGTTTCTAACTGAACTCTGCCGTTGCCTCCTGTAGAGCTGTCCTCTTGAATCGATTATTCTGTCTCATGCTCTTTGACCCCCCGACTCTGCCACTGAAGGTTCAAAGGTCGTAGTGTTACCATGTCATGGTGCAGAGATAACTGTTAACATTCATTTTGTTAAATGATCATTTAAATAATCATCTGGGAAACCTAAATAACAAAATAAAACCCTGATCCCTACATACAGCCTGGCCCTTTGAGGAATATATAGCCCAGATGGCATACCTTTTAAAGCTAAATGGATCTCCTTCAGTGAAACCTGGTAACTCTATACTCTGGTAATGAAGTTAAGCAGAGTTCTGTACCGTATCCTGATCTGTGTATGTTTAGAAGAGATTCTTGCAGAGCTATTACATTTCTTTACAATTGTTCCTAGCCCATATTGCCTAAGACCATGGCTATGCTAATAAATTACAAGAGACATCAATGCAAACCCTTATAACCCTTCTTAGTTATCAGCCTGTTTAGCCCAGAGAATCCACAGCTGCAAATTAATTCTGATCTCATCTAAACACTGAAAGTCGTAAAGTCGTAAAATCTTTAAAACGAACACAAACTCCTCATAGACATTGCTCTGTTATATCTAAAGCAGTACTTTCATTTGGTTTTCATTTGGAAATCCACCAGATACATTAGTTGAAATTTGCTGAGTAAATATGTCATGTAATGAATCCTCCTGTGCTGCCAAGTTTGCTTTTGAAGAGAGGTCCCATTTTGCCTATTCTCCCTCTCTCTGTTCCCTTCCCCCTCTCTCTCCTTCTCTCTCTCTACCCCTGTCTCTCCCTCTATCTCTCTCCACCCTCTCTCTCCCCCCTCTTTCTCTAACTCCCTCTCTCCTCCTCTCTCTCTCTTCTCTCTCTCTCTCTTCTCTCTCTCAAATTCAAATTCAAAAATGCTTTATTGGCATGACGAGAGCGCTCAGGTATTGCCAAAGTTTTTATAATACAAATCAGAAATAATAAAACAGAAATAAAATTACAGAACATAACAAACACAAAAACCATTGTCCCCTTCCCTTTGAACAATATAACTACCTCCCTCCCTCCCTCCCTCCCTCTTTCCATTCCACCCTCCCTCCCCCTCCTTCTTCATCAACAGTAACCCATGGTTGTGTATGCAGGGTGTCACACACTGTCCCTCAGGTTGTGGCAGGCAGACACATATTGTGCTGCTAGATTTGCAGTTCGCTCCTCCTCTCCTAGAAGGATGGGGATTTTACTCGAATTGGAGAGGAGGTTAAACTCTGCCATTTGGTTTTTGAATTGGGGGATATATCTCTCCCGTATCTTTGTGTATTTTGGGCAGGACAACAGGAAGTGCATTTCTGTCTCTACCTCTCCCAGATCACAGTGACACCACAGCCTTTTTTCTATGGCAATCCAGGTTTTTTTGTGCCGGCCAGTTTCGATGGCCAGGCTGTGGTCACTGAGTCTGTACTTGGTCAGGATCTGTCTATGTTTTGTGTTTTTGACCCTGACCAGAAATGCTTTTTTTAGGGCCAGATAACATTGTAATTTATTGTTTGATTCAATTTCATTATTCCAATGTAGTTTATAATTGTTTTCCAGATTTAGATTAATTTGTTTCATTTTTTGTGCTGGGAGTTTTTTGTTGGTGGTGTTCTGAAGCTCGCTGGTGTTAATTTGACTCATTTGGCTGAGCGTCAGTACCATTCTACTGAGGGGATTCTCTTGTGGGGGCTATATGCAGCTCTGCAGTGCTGTGAGGTGGTAGGACTGCAGATCAGCCTGCTGTAGGTGGACCCAGTAGTTGAGCGCTCATTTCTGTATGGAGTGGAGTAAGGGGAACTGGCCCAATTCAGCCCTGCAAGCGCTATTGGCTGCGCTCATGTGAACCTGCAAGAGGTGTTTACAGAATTCCAGATGGAAATTCTTTATGGCTCGTTGATCCCATTTTTTATATTTGGGTTTCAAAGGGGGCCCCAAATTTCACTACCATACAGAAGGATTGGCTTTATTGTGTCATGTAGAGTGAAGCCAGGGACTGCAACACTGTGGCCAGCTCGTTGATAAAGATGTTGAACAGTGTTGGACTCAGACTGCAGCCCTGTCTCACCCCACGCCCCTGTGTGAAGAATTCTGTTCTTTTGTTGCCAGTTTTCACACCACACTTATTTTCTGAATACATTGACTTTATGATGTCATAGACTTTACCCCCTACACCACTTTGAAGAAGTTTAAGAAATAGTCCTTTATGCCAAATTTAATCAAATGCCTTTTTAAAGTCTATAAAGCAGGCGAATATTTTTCCTTTATTAGTTTGATGGACGTGTTTATTTATTAGGGTGTAGGGTGTAAACATGATCAGAAGTGCGGTGTTTTGGTAGAAATCCAATCTGACTCTTACTCAAGACACTTTGTTCAGTAAGGAAAGCCAGTATCCGGGCGTTAATGATACTGCAGAACACCTTCCCCAGATTACTGCTCACACAGATGCCCCTGTAGTTATTGGGGTCGAATTTGTCTCCACTTTTATATAAGAATGTAATAAGCCCTTGGTTTCCAGGTCTCAGGGAAATATCTCAGTACGAGATTGAGGAGTTTGAGCAGGGCCTCCTGCAGCTTGGGGCTGCTGTGTTTCAACATCTCATCGTTGATGATGTCAGGCCCACTTGCTTTTCTTGATTTGAGGGCCTTGAGTTTATCATTCAGCTCCTCCATCGTGATTGGGGTGTCGAGGGGGTTCTGGTTGTCCTTAACACAGGATTCAAATTTTTCCGCAAATGGAATTTTGAGGTTTTTCTTTGTTTTGTATTTCTTTGTAAAGTTTTTCAAAATGTTTTTTTCCAAATGTTTCCATTTTGGATGGCCGATTCTTCAGTTTTTGTTGAATTTAGGTTGTTCCAGGTTTCCCAAAAATGATTTTGGTTTATTGACTCCTCAATTTCGCTGAGTTGTTTATTAATATGGTCTTGTTTTTTATTTCTTAGAGTGTGTTTGTATTGTTAAAGTGTCTCCCAGTATCTGAGGTAGATCTTTATGTTTTTGATTGGATAGCTGTCTTAGTTTTTTCCTTCTAGTTTTACATTCTTCATCAAACCACTTTTCTTTTAATTCATTCTTTTGGTTGTTTTTCCAATTAACTATTTTTAATTTAGATTTTTCTGCTGCTTTTCTAAATATGTGATGTGGGAGGGGGGGCAGTGTGTGCGGTGGGGGGGAGTGTCTCTGTGTCGGGGTGTGCTGGGGGAGTGGGGTGTGTGTTTGGATCAGTGTGTGTGTGGGATGATGTGGTGTGTGGATCGTTTTCGGTGTCAGTCAGACAGGCCCTGCTTGCTGGAGCTCCTGTGTTCTTGGACTGGCTGTGGCGTTGCTGTTCCGGGTGGGGGGGAGGAGGTGTGACTCTGAGTAGCTGCTCTCTCAGGCTCTGTGTGCTCCTGTCTTTGCGCTGCAGCTCCTCTCTCAGCTTGGCCAGCTCGTTTCTCAGGGCCTCGTTGTCCTGCTGTAGCTCTCCCATCTCAGCTCCCAGCTCCCTGATGGAAGCCCTGGCCTCGTTCCTCACCTGCCTCACCTCGTCTCTTATCTGCTGCACGAGGTCGTTCTCTGTCAGCGTGGTCAGGGTGAGCTCCTTGAATTCTGTAAACTCCACCTCCAGCAGCGAGAGGCATTCCTTCAAGTGCTGCACTGTGCTGGGCAGTCTGGGGGTGAGCGGGGGGGGAGGTGCTGGGGGCTGTGTCTGCAGTGGGGGGCTACAGAGGGCTGTGTCTGCAGTGTGGAGGCTGCAGGGGGCTGTGTCTGCACTGGGGGGCTGCAGGGGGCTGTGTCTGCAGTGGGGGGGCTGCAGGGGGCTGTGTCTGTAGTGGGGGGGCTGCAGGGGGCTGTGTCTGCAGTGGGGGGGCTGCAGAGGGCTGTGTCTGCAGTGTGGGGGGCTGCAGGGGGCTGTGTCAGCAGTGTAGGGGCTACAGGGGACTGTGTCTGCAGTGTGGGAGCTGCAGGGGGCTATGTCTGCAGTGTGGGGAGCTGGCTGCTGTTCTGGGTCTAGTACCTGTGGGTTTTTTTTCTCCTTCCCAGGCAGTTCTTTTAGAGCCTGGAAATCTTTCTCAAATAGTTCTAGACCGGCTTCAGTTCCCTGAATCATAATAGTGCCATTAAAATATACATTGATGCTGAGCCTTGCGATGTCAGGGTCAGTTTCATCTCCTATACGCAGTTGCCTTCCTTTGCAAATCCCTCCCAGCTTGACATTACTATGTGCTGTGCAGGGCCATGTGCCAGGCAGTGGGGTGCTCTGTATAAAATTGCAGTTTGGTTTTTGCCCCCAGCCAGGTTGCAGTTTGCTATCAGTGTCTCTGGGGACTCTTTCATTAGCTTGTTCTTATGCAGTTTCTTTGCCTTTGCACTGGTGACCTCATCAGGGTATCTGATTACACCTCTAGTCTGGCCCCTCCCATTCTGCAGGGCTAAATTGATACATTTATCCATTCAAACCAACTGTCAAATACCAACTGTCAAATACCAAGCTGCTTTCAGTGACTGAGAGTTTTTAGCTATTAGTTTTTAGTTCATTTGTTGTATTAAAAAGGCTTACCTTTTATTTTCCTCTTCAGTTCTTTCTTTCTTTCTTTCTTTCTTTCTTTCTTTCTTTCTTTCTTTCCTTTCTTGTTTAATTTTTTTCCTGGAGGTCTTAATTCTGTAGTAAAGGTTTCAATGTGTTTTGTATTTGTTCTTACTCTCCCCTCTCTCCCCCTCTCTCTCTCTCCTCTCTACATGTCCAGCTGTGCTGGTCTTTCACACAACTCTCCTGATACAGCTTATAGGATCACACACAGGAAGGAAGGCTCACACTGGATGGAAGTCAGTGGAGTGGAGTGGGGTGAAGTGAATTCCCCCAGTCCTGAGAGTTCTGATAGGGACGGTGTTCTGATCTAAACAAGCATAGTAGGCTTTCAGGTCAGGTGTCTAAGGATAGAGAGTCTCCACTATGCAGATTTATTACCTCCATTCACCTCTGTCTCCCTAGGCCTGCACTATAGCCCCGAGTTCATACATACCTTCTAAATGACAAATATGCATGAAACTCCCTGCCTGTTAAGCGCTGGGATTTATCAGCAGGCTTCCCGGGCCTGACCTCTCCCTGTTACCTAAACTAGAAACCAGACTGAATTACACAATAGAACAAAATATCGGTAACACAGTTAGGGTTAGTGTTATATCGTGCAAAAAATGTACACATTAAGTACATTGCAACTATGCATAATAATTTACCATTTTATTTTCAATCTTTATTTTTCAATTCAAGCAGAAAAAAAAAGACTTTTTATGCCATTGAGAAATGTCACGTTTAGCGAAGCCCTTTATTCAACATGCAACAAAACCATGGTTACCAACATCCTAATTGAAATAACGTTTGGTCACAGCAGAGGTATACCTTGTATGGATAAAGATCTTACACACATTTAAAAATGATCTAAAACAAACCATAGGAAACGCAGCATATAATAGTGCATTACAACAGAACTAACTTGCACTTATTATTGGGAGTCTGAGCTCCGCCCCTCTCCTGCTTCAGCACAGCTGGACTCACTGGAACTGAAGGCAGACGGGCCCGCTTCAGCCTGCCGTGGAGACTTCAAGCTTTACCGATTAAAATTGAAAAGTAGCAAGCCTAGTTATAACATTGTAATTATATGTAAGTCACATGTATTATTTACTAAGTAACTACCATGTAAATACACAGTACTGTAAAGTGTTACCTCTTATTTATAACTTATTTCTGGTCTATTGATTGTTATATTATTATCACTGTATACAGTAACCACTGCTTTATCTTCCAATATATTTATAAAAAGAAATTTTAAAAAATACGATTGGCTATGATTTTGTAGTTTTGCCCATATTTTATCATTGAGCCTTAAATGTTATAGATAAATTATATACTTTATAATTGTCCTTCTCTAATGGACTAAGCATCATCTTTCTTTTAAACCTTTCAGCCAGGGCCCTCGAAGCTTCATCTTTCTTTTAAACCTGTCAGCCAGGGCCCTCGAAGCTTCATCTTTCTTTTAAACCTTTCAGCCAGGGCCCTCGAAGCTTCATCTTTCTTTTAAACCTTTCAGCCAGGGCCCTCGAAGCTTCATCTTTCTTTTAAACCTTTCAGCCAGGGCCCTCGAAGCTTCATCTTTCTTTTAAACCTGTCAGCCAGGCCCTCGAAGCTTCATCTTTCTTTTAAACCTGTCAGCCAGGGCCCTCGAAGCTTCATCTTTCTTTTAAACCTGTCAGCCAGGGCCCTCGAAGCTTCATTTTTCTTTTAAACCTGTCAGCCAGGGCCCTCGAAGCTTCATCTTTCTTTTAAACCTTTCAGCCAGGCCCTCGAAGCTTCATCTTTCTTTTAAAACCTTTCAGCCAGGGCCCTCGAAGCTTCATCTTTCTTTTAAACCTGTCAGCCAGGGCCCTCGAAGCTTCATCTTTCTTTTAAACCTGTCAGCCAGGCCCTCGAAGCTTCATCTTTCTTTTAAACCTGTCAGCCAGGCCCTCGAAGCTTCATCTTTCTTTTAAACCTGTCAGCCAGGCCCTTGAAGCTTCATCTTTCTTTTAAACCTTTCAGCCAGGCCCTCGAAGCTTCATCTTTCTTTTAAACCTGTCAGCCAGGGCCCTCGAAGCTTCATCTTTCTTTTAAACCTTTCAGCCAGGGCCCTCGAAGCTTCATCTTTCTTTTAAACCTGTCAGCCAGGCCCTCGAAGCTTCATCTTTCTTTTAAACCTTTCAGCCAGGGCCCTCGAAGCTTCATCTTTCTTTTAAACCTTTCAGCCAGGGCCCTCGAAGCTTCATCTTTCTTTTAAACATGTCAGCCAGGCCCTCGAAGCTTCATCTTTCTTTTAAACCTGTCAGCCAGGCCCTCGAAGCTTCATTTTTCTTTTAAACCTTTCAGCCAGGGCCCTCGAAGCTTCATCTTTCTTTTAAACCTGTCAGCCAGGGCCCTCGAAGCTTCATCTTTCTTTTAAACCTGTCAGCCAGGCCCTCGAAGCTTCATTTTTCTTTTAAACCTGTCAGCCAGGCCCTCGAAGCTTCATCTTTCTTTTAAACCTTTCAGCCAGGGCCCTCGAAGCTTCATCTTTCTTTTAAACCTGTCAGCCAGGGCCCTCGAAGCTTCATCTTTCTTTTAAACCTGTCAGCCAGGGCCCTCGAAGCTTCATCTTTCTTTTAAACCTTTCAGCCAGGGCCCTCGAAGCTTCATCTTTCTTTTAAACCTGTCAGCCAGGCCCTTGAAGCTTCATCTTTCTTTTAAACCTGTCAGCCAGGGCCCTCGAAGCTTCATCTTTCTTTTAAACCTGTCAGCCAGGCCCTCGAAGCTTCATCTTTCTTTTAAACCTTTCAGCCAGGGCCCTCGAAGCTTCATCTTTCCTTTAAACCTGTCAGCCAGGGCCCTCGAAGCTTCATCTTTCTTTTAAACCTGTCAGCCAGGCCCTCGAAGCTTCATCTTTCTTTTAAACCTTTCAGCCAGGGCCCTCGAAGCTTCATCTTTCTTTTAAACCTGTCAGCCGGGCCCTCGAAGCTTCATCTTTCTTTTAAACCTGTCAGCCAGGGCCCTCGAAGCTTCATCTTTCTTTTAAACCTGTCAGCCAGGGCCCTCGAAGCTTCATCTTTCTTTTAAACCTTTCAGCCAGGGCCCTCGAAGCTTCATCTTTCTTTTAAACCTTTCAGCCAGGGCCCTCGAAGCTTCATCTTTCTTTTAAACCTGTCAGCCAGGGCCCTCGAAGCTTCATCTTTCTTTTAAACCTTTCAGCCAGGGCCCTCGAAGCTTCATCTTTCTTTTAAACCTGTCAGCCAGGGCCCTCGAAGCTTCATCTTTCTTTTAAACCTGTCAGCCAGGGCCCTCGAAGCTTCATCTTTCTTTTAAACCTGTCAGCCAGGGCCCTCGAAGCTTCATCTTTCTTTTAAACCTGTCAGCCAGGGCCCTCGAAGCTTCATCTTTCTTTTAAACCTGTCAGCCAGGCCCTCGAAGCTTCATCTTTCTTTTAAACCTGTCAGCCAGGGCCCTTGAAGCTTCATCTTTCTTTTAAACCTGTCAGCCAGGCCCTCGAAGCTTCATCTTTCTTTTAAACCTGTCAGCCAGGCCCTCGAAGCTTCATCTTTCTTTTAAACCTGTCAGCCAGGGCCCTCGAAGCTTCATCTTTCTTTTAAACCTTTCAGCCAGGGCCCTCGAAGCTTCATCTTTCTTTTAAACCTTTCAGCCAGGGCCCTCGAAGCTTCATCTTTCTTTTAAACCTTTCAGCCAGGGCCCTCGAAGCTTCATCTTTCTTTTAAACCTGTCAGCCAGGGCCCTCGAAGCTTCATCTTTCTTTTAAACCTGTCAGCCAGGGCCCTCGAAGCTTCATCTTTCTTTTAAACCTGTCAGCCAGGGCCCTCGAAGCTTCATCTTTCTTTTAAACCTTTCAGCCAGGCCCTCGAAGCTTCATCTTTCTTTTAAACCTGTCAGCCAGGGCCCTCGAAGCTTCATCTTTCTTTTAAACCTTTCAGCCAGGGCCCTCGAAGCTTCATCTTTCTTTTAAACCTGTCAGCCAGACCCTCGAAGCTTCATCTTTCTTTTAAACCTGTCAGCCGGGCCCTCGAAGCTTCATCTTTCTTTTAAACATGTCAGCCAGGCCCTCGAAGCTTCATCTTTCTTTTAAACCTGTCAGCCAGGGCCCTTGAAGCGTCATCTTTCTTTCAAACCTGTCAGCCAGGGCCCTCGAAGCTTCATCTTTCTTTTAAACCTGTAAGCCAGGGCCCTCGAAGCTTCATCTTTCTTTTAAACCTGTAAGCCAGGCCCTCGAAGCTTCATCTTTCTTTCAAACCTTTCAGCCAGGGCCCTCGAAGCTTCATCTTTCTTTTAAACCTGTCAGCCAGGCCCTCGAAGCTTCATTTTTCTTTTAAACCTTTCAGCCAGGGCCCTCGAAGCTTCATCTTTCTTTTAATTCACAAGAGGGCCTCTGTTGTCGGCTCAGACTTGCCTCTGCCCTTCTTTATTTACTGAGGTCGTTCTGTATGTAAAAATACCCGGAGCCCTTGATGAGTAAATAATTCTCTTTGTCCCTCATAGCCATCGCCCCAACGATGTGCCACCATCCATCCTCTCTCTCTCTGTTTAATCCAGCTAATTAAACCCTGTGAGTGCACTGGAGGACAGGGCCAGCCCCCCCAGCCCTCACCCACCACTTTCTCACACACAGAGAATAAAGGGGGCTCAGTGATGGAGCGGCCAACAACAGCTTTCAGACAGGGTTCAGAGAACAGTGACTGCAATTCATCCAGCCTCTTATCAGCCCTGCCTGCCTGTCTGCCTGTCGCTCTCAAAGGGTCAGTTCAGAGCGGGAGTGCAGTGCTGATACTGGAAACACAGGACTTTCATGGCATGGAGTGCTGCCATGGGGAGCAGGCTGGAGCCCAGCACTGGAGGAGAGGGCTGATTTAAGATGGGATACCCCCAGCATGATGTCTCTTATTTGTTTGGAGTGAGGGCTGCTATGTGTGCATAAAAACAACTTTAAGATTCTTATAGTAGTAAGTTTTAATATCTCTATTAAGGCTGACATGGTCTTAATGGTCCCTTATAAAAGGTTATCATAGCAAAAATGAAGCCCTGTGAAAAACAGACAGGTAAAGGTTAATAAACATGACAGGACACAGTAAGCTATGGGAAATGCATAGCATAGTACTGTATAACCATGGGAAAAACATGTGAAAACAGCAAAATCACTGCAATCATTATTTACAGCTGATGCAGCAGTGAATGTGCAAAGCTTCTGTACACCCAGTCTGCAGTGTGCAGTGTGCATTATTGGAAACGAATGACAGCTGATGCAGCAGTGAATGTGCAAAGCTTCTGTACACCCAGTCTGCAGTGTGCAGTGTGCATTATTGGAAACGAATGACAGCTGATGCAGCAGTGAATGTGCAATGCTCCTGTACACCCAGTCTGCAGTGTGCAGTGTGCAGTGTGCAGTGTGCATTATTGGAAACGAATGATAGCTGATGTCTGCACAGACTGGGTCACATAGAGGCTGTGAGAAAGATCTGATTCCAGAGACTATGGGGTTAAAGCAAGGCTCCTCAAACCAGCTAGCTATTCATATCATCCTCCTGTGCATTGCAAGTGCAAAACTGCAGATTGAGTTACCGAGCCAGGCTGGTTTAATTCAGAGAGGCTTTCTTTTCTGAGAAGTGATCAGAGACATTTCTTTACAACCCTAAAGCTTATTAGTATGAATATCTCCCAGCGGTAATGGGTAATGTAATGTTATTGCCTTATAGCACGCTTCGTATCACTTACTCAAAACTGCTTTATGATGAGTGACCGCAAGCATTAAACCCATCAGTGTGGACACAATGGGAATGTTCTAATAAATACCACCTATGGTAATTGCTATTATTCAACTTCCTGACTGTTCTAGAACTGCAAATGACCCCATACTGAATGATAAAGTTAATATGAACTCATTATCCGTACTTTGTGATTATTTGAAGAATAATGGAGCATCTGTATACCACGCAGTGTCAGTCATTAAAAAGATAAATGACTGCTTTGCAAGAACATTAACATTTTTTTATCATAAATAATTTGCAGATTTCCAAATTGGCCAGTAGAAGATTTAAGGTTCATTAATGTACTTCTGAGTGAAATTACAAGAAGACCAGCACTCACTTCATATCTTTTAAAAAAAAGATGATTTGATTTATTTCTTCGTTCTAGAATTATTGCGACGAGATGCCTTCCGCAGTGTGTATTCAAACAAAGTTAATTACATGTTTATATAATGAATTGGTGATTATTACAATTAGTTAATTATTTCCTTTCTCTAAAAATGATCCCATTAAATGGGAGTGAACATTCATTAGGTTTGCTAAATGGGAAAATAATAATATATACTAGTATTGTAAGTAATAGTGTATTTGTAGATGTAACAGGTCAGAGGCTGGGCACAGGCGAGCGTCTTAACCACAATGCAACAGAGCTGGGCTCGTCTGTATTCGTGGTTCCAGAGCTTTTAACCTCACCTCATCTCATCTCACTGACAGGGGACACAATCTGTAATGGCCGTGCATCTCACAACACTGCCCGCTACATTGATCTGTACTGCAGTGTCTGACCTAATTGGGATGGGCTGTCTGGTGCATCAGTGCTGGAACCCGTGGCTCAGTAACTGTATCCCAGCACTGCAAGCACTGAGCTGCATCGCAGCATGGGAGGGCTGGAAATAAAAAAAGGGGTCAAACAGTCATTCCGTCTCTTCAGCAAGGTGGCCAAATCCTCTGAAACCCACTTCACAGAATCAAATTCAGCCGAGCACACAACATCCGATACTGTACAAATACCACAAAGTACTCGGAGTCGCTTGCCAGGCGATTTAGCCTCCAATTCAACATGCTCTGAAATAAAAAACAAAACACAAGCAGAATAGCTAAAGAATGTCACGACTCTGAAAAAGAAAGAGCAAGCATTGTGATCAGCAGATACTGTATTATTATTATTATTTATTTCTTAGCTGACGCCCTTATCCAGGGCGACTTAGAATTGTTACAAGATATCACATTATTTTTTACATACAATTACCCATTTATACAGTTGGGTTTTTACTGGAGCAATCTAGGTAAAGTACCTTGCTCAAGGGTACAGCAGCAGTGTCCCCACTGGGAATTGAACCCACGATCCTCCGGTCAAGAGTCCAGAGCCCTAACCACTACTGTACAGCGTGGCAGTGCGTACTGTAGGCATTAAAGCATTAAACAATCTGGAAAGGGAAAAAAGGCTTTGTCTTGGGACCCAACTGACGTGATGCCGCTATTTTGAAACCAGTTTTGCTTTTTACAAAGGCCAACCCGCAAGCATAGCATAAATATTTATATCAGCTAATGCAACCCATATGGCTCATTATTAAGGCTAATGGAGTAACTGTCTTGGCTTCAGTGTCAGACTACAATCTCTTCATTGAGGTGAGCTCACGTTTCCTCCGCATCCTGCAGAAATACTCCCTGCTCAGCACATTTCAGGTTATGGTGACGGACGTCCTACTGAAAAGCAGCTTCGTGGCTTGCCCTGCACTAGCTTCCCTCTTCTTGCCCTGCACTATCTTCCCTCTTGCCCTGCACTAGCTTCCCTCTTGTCCTGCACTAGCTTCCCTCTTCTTGTCCTGCTCTAGCTTCCCTCTTCTTGTCCTGCTCTAGCTTCCCTCTTCTTGTCCTGCTCTAGCTTCCCTCTTCTTGCCCTGCACTAGCTTCCCTCTTGTCCTGCACTAGCTTCCCTCTTCTTGCCCTGCACTAGCTTCCCTCTTGTCCTGCTCTATCTTCCCATTTCTTGCCCTGCACTAGCTTCCCTCTTGTCCTGCTCTAGCTTCCCTCTTCTTGCCCTGCACTAGCTTCCCTCTTTCCCTGCACGAGCTTCCCTCTTGTCCTGCTCTAGCTTCCCTCTTCTTGCCCTGCACGAGCTTCCCTCTTGTCCTGCTCTAGCTTCCCTCTTCTTGCCCTGCACTAGCTTCCCTCTTCTTGTCCTGCTCTAGCTTCCCTCTTCTTGCCCTGCACGAGCTACCCTCTTCTTGCCCTGCACTAGCTTCCCTCTTTCCCTGCACGAGCTTCCCTCTTGCCCTGCACTATCTTCCCTCTTCTTGCCCTGCACGAGCTTCCCTCTTGTCCTGCTCTAGCTTCCCTCTTCTTGCCCTGCTCTAGCTTCCCTCTTCTTGCCCTGCACTAGCTTCCCTCTTTCCCTGCACGAGCTTCCCTCTTGCCCTGCACTATCTTCCCTCTTCTTGCCCTGCACTAGCTTCCCTCTTTCCCTGCACGAGCTTCCCTCTTGCCCTGCACTATCTTCCCTCTTCTTGCCCTGCATGAGCTTCCCTCTTGTCCTGCTCTAGCTTCCCTCTTCTTGCCCTGCTCTAGCTTCCCTCTTCTTGCCCTGCACTAGCTTCCCTCTTTCCCTGCACGAGCTTCCCTCTTGCCCTGCACTATCTTCCCTCTTCTTGCCCTGCACGAGCTTCCCTCTTGTCCTGCTCTATCTTCCCTCTTCTTGTCCTGCTCTAGCTTCCCTCTTCTTGCCCTGCACTATCTTCCCTCTTCTTGCCCTGCACTAGCTTCCCTCTTCTTGCCCTGCACGAGCTTCCCTCTTGTCCTGCTCTATCTTCCCTCTTCTTGTCCTGCTCTAGCTTCCCTCTTCTTGCCCTGCACTATCTTCCCTCTTCTTGCCCTGCACTAGCTTCCCTCTTCTTGCCCTGCACTAGCTTCCCTCTTCTTGCCCTGCTTTAGCTTCCCTCTTCTTGCCCTGCACTAGCTTCCCTCTTCTTGTCCTGCACTAGCTTCCCTCTTCTTGCCCTGCACTAGCTTCCCTCTTCTTGCCCTGCACTAGCTTCCCTCTTCTTGCCCTGCACTAGCTTCCCTCTTCTTGCCCTGCACTAGCTTCCCTCTTCTTGCCCTGCACTAGCTTCCCTCTTCTTGTCCTGCACTAGCTTCCCTCTTCTTGCCCTGCACTATCTTCCCTCTTCTTGCCCTGCACGAGCTTCCCTCTTGTCCTGCTCTATCTTCCCTCTTCTTGTCCTGCTCTAGCTTCCCTCTTCTTGCCCTGCACTATCTTCCCTCTTCTTGCCCTGCACTAGCTTCCCTCTTCTTGCCCTGCACTAGCTTCCCTCTTCTTGCCCTGCTTTAGCTTCCCTCTTCTTGCCCTGCACTAGCTTCCCTCTTCTTGTCCTGCACTAGCTTCCCTCTTCTTGCCCTGCACTAGCTTCCCTCTTCTTGCCCTGCACTAGCTTCCCTCTTCTTGCCCTGCACTAGCTTCCCTCTTCTTGCCCTGCACTAGCTTCCCTCTTCTTGTCCTGCACTAGCTTCCCTCTTCTTGCCCTGCACTAGCTTCCCTCTTCTTGCCCTGCACTAGCTTCCCTCTTCTTGCCCTGCACTATCTTCCCTCTTCTTGCCCTGCACGAGCTTCCCTCTTCTTGCCCTGCTCTATCTTCCCTCTTCTTGCCCTGCACTATCTTCCCTCTTCTTGTCCTGCACTAGCTTCCCTCTTGTCATGCACTAGCTTCCCTCTTGTCCTGCTCTATCTTCCCTCTTCTTGCCCTGCACTAGCTTCCCTCTTGTCCTGCTCTATCTTCCCTCTTCTTGCCCTGCACTATCTTCCCTCTTCTTGTCCTGCTCTATCTTCCCTCTTCATGCCCTGCACTAGCTTCCCTCTTCTTGTCCTGCTCTATCTTCCCTCTTGTCCTGCTTTAGCTTCCCTCTTCTTGCCCTGCACTATCTTCCCTCTTCTTGTCCTGCTCTATCTTCCCTCTTCATGCCCTGCACTAGCTTCCCTCTTCTTGTCCTGCTCTATCTTCCCTCTTGTCCTGCTTTAGCTTCCCTCTTCTTGCCCTGCACTATCTTCCCTCTTCTTGTCCTGCTCTAGCTTCCCTCTTCTTGCCCTGCACGAGCTTCCCTCTTGTCCTGCTCTAGCTTCCCTCTTCTTGCCCTGCACTAGCTTCCCTCTTCTTGCCCTGCACGAGCTTCCCTCTTGTCCTGCTCTATCTTCCCTCTTCTTGCCCTGCACTAGCTTCCCTCTTCTTGCCCTGCACTATCTTCCCTCTTCTTGCCCTGCACGAGCTTCCCTCTTGTCCTGCTCTAGCTTCCCTCTTCTTGCCCTGCACTAGCTTCCCTCTTGTCCTGCACTAGCTTCCCTCTTCTTGCCCTGCACTAGCTTCCCTCTTCTTGCCCTGCACTATCTTCCCTCTTCTTGTCCTGCTCTAGCTTCCCTCTTCTTGCCCTGCACTATCTTCCCTCTTCTTGCCCTGCACTAGCTTCCCTCTTGCCCTGCACTAGCTTCCCTCTTGCCCTGCACTAGCTTCCCTCTTCTTGTCCTGCACTATCTTCCCTCTTCTTGCCCTGCTCTAGCTTCCCTCTTCATGCCCTGCACTAGCTTCCCTCTTGCCCTGCACTAGCTTCAAGAACAACTGCTTTGAGATAATTTAACAGACATTCTTGTCTACAATAAAAATATAGCATCCAAATCCAAGAATACAACTTCCCTGAAGGCTACCCTTGGGTTAGCTGCAGTTGCTCACCCCTGCAGTAATCTATTTAGATAATATCAGGTTTATTAGTTTTTAGTGCTAGTACAAGATCCAAGCAGCATGCCTTCCTCATGATGACCCTTATAAAAGTTCCCCACAGTAAAAGCACAGCAAAGTGCAATAAAGCACAGTGCAAGCATGGTAAAGCATAGGTGAGCAAAGTAAAGACTATGATAGAAATGCCAAAATACTGTGAAACGCTTTTATCAGGGGAATGGCAGTGGGCTTGTGTGTAAGCTTGGATCATTCATTCCAAAACACACCTGATGGATTCTAAAGCATACCTGGGGAAGGTAAATCACATGAAATCCTACCCTAAGCCCCAATGCTCCCTCCACTGCACATGAATAGGCACTTCTTGTGAAGTGTCACCACCTAATGAAGCGGAATTAGGCCCGTAGTTTAGGTTTAAATCCCTGATACAATGGGCCCTGGCAACGCCTCCACGGAGAGCAACAAGGAAAAAGGGAACGCGAGCCAGCGATAATGTGCATCTTGAATGGAAAGTGGCATGGCATGCAGCCTGTTCCATTCCTCAGTGATTGCAATTTTTAGTTGCTGCTGTTTTGTTTTTCCAAGCAAAAAAATAAAGCTAACTGAATTGTGCCCTTAATCAGTAAGCTTTCATTTTTTTTCAAATTTCAAATGTAGTTATAGAACCCTTGAGATATACATCTCATTCCAAAGGGTTCCTGGCAGGAGAATACGGCAAGAAATAACATTATAAAATCAACGGCCAAAAAGAGACAAACCACTCAGACGGGACAAAAACACTTAAAACAATCATAAAAACTGTAATACAAAATAAAGAACAAAGTGCTTTAGTTTTAAATTCATGACTGGTCTCAAAACATAAAGGGGTACCCACCTACTAATAATGCATGACTTCCTATTAAACAAACTTATAGTGATCTACCATAATATGCTTTAAATTGTGTATGGACAGTTACAGAATGCATTTAAATTGGAACTCCATGTGATTCGCATTACAGTTCTTTCCATAACAGATAGTTATAACTTTAATCACAGGATCGTGGATTAATGTTTGATGAATGCAGATTTCCAGTTTAGCTCAATTTTCTCTGACACAGGGCATTTAATTACCAATTACTCCTGACGTCTGAAAACTGGAAAAGGATATTAATTTCGGAGCCAATACACGGAAAGAATAATTCAATAACTCAAGCGGGTTTACAGGTTGTTATTTCATTATGGAAATTTCCGCTTCTATCATTATAACGTGGTTGGAATGGCATGGAAAGTTAATGAAATTGGTTTAAAGCAATCACTTAGTAAGCACTGTAAGAATCACTTGTTTGAACCCACAACCCTCCGGTCAAGAGTCCAGAGCCCTAATCACTACGCCACACTGCTGCCCTCTTGTAACAATTGTAAGTCGCCCTGGATAAGGGCGTCTGCTAAGAAATAAATAATAATAATAAAAGTGAGATGCACAAAGATGAGTCTCCTGCACAATCAAATAAACTGGTACTGCAAATTCCCTCTGAATGTCTTCTGCACTTCCTCTGAGTTCTGACGTGATTCCTTTTGAAGCCAGCCCCGAGAATTCATGTGGGTTTAATTACTCGTATTCATTCCATGTTCCTTTGTAACAAATGATGTTGGTCACACGTATAAGGTATGTTGCTTGTCCACCATGGGATTGTGAGCAGTGTTAATAATGCTTGAATGCATGCCTTACAAATGTGCTCAGAATAATTTGTTATAAAGAAACACAAAATGGTAATTAAATCTGCATGAATTAACAGGGCTGGATTCAAAATGAATGCAGAGGATATTCAGGTGTTATTCCTGTGGAAGTCAATAAAAAGGCTCAGGGCACAAGTGAAAGGAGTTTGGTGATTTACACCTTGTTCCCATTGGCACATCATCTCCACCTCACAATTCATTCCAATTCACTGCCTCTGCAAAGGGACGGAGGTACTTACATTGTATCAAGTAATAAATACATACTATATACAGATGAAACCCTGTATTGTGTGCCTGGTGCACTTCTGACTCTATTAGATTAGCATGCACCCTTTTCCCAGGACAGGGGTTCAGTAGGGTATTCTGGCAGCTCCTGTATTGTCTGCCTGGTGCACTCCTGACTCTATTGGATTAGCAGCTCCTTTTTTGACCTACAGTATTACTCTCCATTAGGCATCGTTATCCAAAGATGGAAGATGAAGGTTTGGATGTAGAGAACTATAATGTGTGCACTAGAATTGGAGGGGGTGTTTAATTCATTATTAGTCAGTAATGAACCCGTTCCACAGTCCTATAATGACTAGAAGCATTCATTTCACCCTTGTCTCGGCGGCCTGCTTTCTTATCAGGGTATGTGGGGTTAGAAGTTCAACATTTCAAACAGAGTAATATTTATTATTTACAGGATTTAAAAGAAACACGTTTACTGCAGAATTCCTAATCTTGTTTTGTCTTTTTTCGTGAAATGGAATTAATATCCATGACACATTAAGTAAGTAGAAGGGAATACAAATAAAAACAGAAAATCAGAAGACATTTTAATAAGTAACAAATAAACAAACTTGGATAATCGAATCGTAGCCGTTAAATATATAAAATGTGGTGTCCTGTTCAAGGTTTTATTCATGACACTTATTCATATCATAGTCCAATAGTAAAACCCTCCAAATTAAATACAATTTTAATAAAGAGAATTCAAAGGAAGAATGTGGGGAGGTGAGTCCAGCAATTGAAAAAAGGACACACCAAAAATATTAAAAGACTGCAAACCTAGCGAATTAAGTAAAGCATAGCAAAAGTAAAATGGAGCATAAAATATATGCTTAATATTTAAGTCATCTAAGCTGAAAGTTAGAATGCTGAGGGGAGCCCATTCTGAACCTGCCTCCACTCACAGCGTGTGTGTGTGTATGTGTGCGTGTGTGTGAGCGCGTGTGTGTGTGTGTGTGTGTGTGTGTGTGTGTGCTTCTGTGTGTGTGTGTGCTTGTGTGTGTGCGTGTGTGTGTGCTTCTGTGTGTGTGTGTGCTTGTGTGTGCTTGTGTGTGTGTGCTTGTGTGTGTGTATCAGTGTAAAAGGACTCAGTCACACATCTGACTCTTAATCTGCGGCCCTGGGAGCTGGTTCCCATAGGCTCCATGGTCCTGGAGGGGGCAGTGAAAGGGAAAGGCCCGGTCAAGCTACGGCCCGTGGGTTTGTTTCCAGAGAGTTCCTGCAGTTTTGTGGCTTTCTCTTCTTTTTCTTCTTGTTCTTGCCTGGTCGGGGGGGGGGGGGGGGGGGGGATCTGTGTTCAATCATCCTGAAAAGCAATTGAAAATCCTCCCCTCTTCAGAATCATGAAGGCCTAAAATGAGTTAATTAATCTGAAGGCCATTAAGGGTGGTTAACATATGAATGAGTGAGTGGGCTGCTTAGCGATGCTGAGCAGGGGAAGCGGTGAAGGAATCGGGAACAATAAGAGGCATTTTGGATGTGATTTGAGGAGTCTTCTCTTTCAAACAAAGCTGCAGAGGCTGGGATGAAATGAGCATGGGAGAGTATTAGAGATTAACCACAGGGGGTTGAAAAAAGAATAGACTTGCCAACTTTTCATTATACAGTATACACTATAGGGTCAGAAATTGCCTGGTCCAAATATATACAGTATATGTATATATATATATATATATATATATATATATATATATATATATATATATATATATATATATATATATATATATGCACTGCAGTGGCGTCTGGTAGCCTAACAAACTAGATGGACTGGGCTATTAAAACTAACAAAACCTTTCAATATTTACTAATATTGTGCTCAGTTAAAAGATGTGTTGTACATAATAACATCATAAACATATTAAATGAAAGCCTACCTTATTTGTAGAGGAACTGGCCTCTTCGTTTTTTTTGAGAAGCAAACACTGCTAAGACCTGATGGTTAAAGTCAGGAATACTGAGGATAAGCTCCTTTTCAATCGACAGTACACCAAGGCAGCGATAGCGCACAAAAACGTGATTTAGAAGTCGATTCTCATGCATGGGCCAACGCATATCGAATAGCGAATCCTGCACCCAGCCAATCAAAGCACAGTAGAGTGAGTAAGGTTACAACCAATAAGAATTCAACATTCCCTTTCAGAGGACCTGTGCGTCTGTGATAGCGAACACATGCCATTTTGAAACACTAAAAAAGAAGAAAGGCACAAAAAACACTAAAAATGTCCAAGTGAGGACGATGACCAAGCCCCTCAAGCAATAAATAAAAAAGTAACCTATAAGGCTTTGTCTTACCTGTCTGGCGCTTGCAGCACCGGCAACCTTCACCACTGGGGCTTCAAGTTCAGCATCTGCTTCCCTCAACCCTGTACTCTTTCCTCTGTAAGTTCAACATCACATCCATTACGGAGAGCTATGTTATGTAAAATACAATTAGCTAGGTTGAAATTGCTAACCTTCTGAGTAGTATACTGTAGTGTTTCCCCAGAGACATCCGAACATCAGAATTGCATTTTGAGGATTTCAAATGTGCGCTCAATTACAGTACGAGCGCATTCAAATGTACGGTTATACCTCTGTTCAGCAGGGTTCGTGGGGTTGAGCAGTGGTGTCAGTAGCCACCGCTTCAGTGGATACCCGTTGTCCCCTATCAACCAGCCTCTCAGACTATCATCCCGCTGAAACAGAGCTACCACCTGTGAATTAAAGAGGATAAACGAGTCATGAGCGGAGCAAGGATGGTTTGCATACCCATCTGTGGTGCAGTTGTTGGCATCACACACTTCTTGCACGTTGACAGAATATGTCCCCTTACAATTTATGGAAAGGTGCCAATTCTGTGTTGGTGCGCGTAGCTGCACATGTGTGCAATCAATGGCTCCCAGGACACCAGTAAACACATTCCTCCCAAGAAAACCCTGCTTTATATTTTGTTGCAGCTCGTGAGAGACAGGGAAATGGATGAATTCTCCTGCCTGCTTTACGAAAGCTACAGGTACATCTCGCAATGCACAGCCGACTGGCTCATGTCTGCAGTATACTGTAAAGCCATAAATATTTGCGTGCCTTTTATTATACGTTTTTCGCAAACATTTTTGGCACAAAATCAAATTCCACTAACAATACATACTTCGTATATTGCAACAGGTTACCAACATTTCTGGGGCAAAATAGGTTTTATTGGTGTGATTCGCCAAATATTTTGGTCACAAATATTTATGGCTGTACAGTAACCCACAGTACGTTGGAACAAGCCAGTGGCATACAATGTTAGTGCAGCGGGTACCCTTCGTGCTAGAGGCAAACAGTGTGCTCTCCGCATGTCTCCTTCCAGGTCAGCCTGAAGCAGCTGGCAAATATCAGTGATTGTTTGTCTGTTGAGGTGAAATTGCTGCATACTGTACATTGTGTGTCAGACAGACTCAGAAAAGACAGATGACTTCTAAATATTTGGGGACGCCTTCCTCCTCCTCTCTGTCTGGCCATGTAGAAATCCAGTGCACACTCCATATTTCTTTTATTTCTCTTTTTTTCTCTCTTTTCTTTACCTGCTTCCCTGGTAGTTTCAGCAGTATTTATAGCCGACCATGTAATTTACGCAGTTTAGACATGGTTTTCACATGTCAACTGAAACGCAAACGCTAACACTGTTGATGTTTTGTTAAATCATTACATTTGTATGTAAATGAGGACACTCCCCTAAAGTTCAGCCCATGCCCAGCGCTAACGCTGACTTGCAGAGTGGGTACTAAAACACGATTGCTAAATCACATATGTGGGCAAAGTTTGTGTACTGAAACAGCTCTCTGATTCCACTGTTGTTACTGGGGATGTAAGGGCAATCTCCGTCAGTTGAAAGGTTTCTGAAAAAGTGCCCTGAAGGTCGTTCTCCTTCAGCACTTGAAGCAATGTCAAAACCTTTGAAGTTTTTCTTTGCATATCATTGGGTAACACTTCACTGTCATGTGCAGATGCTCATTGAGAAAATCCACATGAAACTAATGGAAGTGTTCTGAATCGATAAGATCAAATGATATCCAGCGATTTACTTTGTCGAAGCGTTCTTTTGCCTGGAGATTCATAATGTTACACGCTTCCTTCGCTACATCAGCATTCTTTGATCGAATTATTTTCTTTGGTGGTTCAGTTTCGCTTGGGTTTTCAGCTTCTTCTGCAAGAAGGTTTTCTTTCAATGCTGTCACAGATTTAGCAAATTTGTCCAGAATCTGACTTTTGCACAAGTTGTCAAGAATAGCTATTCGTTTCGGAGATGTTGAGAAAAATGTTGAAAAGCCTGAAAGATTTGCAAAGAAAACTCTGATTGGTTTGACTGAGCAGACTTGTCGCATAATATTATTTAGCTGGTGAGTATAACAATGGACAAAGTGCACATATGGATCAGCTAACTGATTGTCTAGTTGAGAAAACGCATCAACCAAATCAAGAAACAGTCCCCGATTTAAAGAAGACTCTCTTTCATCATGACCTCTCTCTCAGTGGCAGCTCATGACTTCCACAGAACCTGATGCAGTCAATTATCCGGGAAAGAACACACATGTTCTTCTGTACAAGCTTATTATGCCTTTGCAAGGAAATACAGTAACCTTCATCAATCTGAGTAGCAATATTAACGTTTCCAGTCGTTTTCAGTTTAGCACAGTTTCCGATATGAGAAGCACTGCACTCGTGTTTCTTAACTTTCTCTGACAGGTGTTTTAAATCATTGATTCCAGTTTTGGTCCAAGCTGTATCCCCTCCAAACAAGATGCATGGAAAACAAAACCACATTTCTTTTTTCTTCACTCACCGTGAGCCAATCCTTCCTGTCAAACGATGACACACAAGCGTTGGTTTTGTGTCTTGTCATTTTGTGTAATTTGAATATCACGGGGCTGGTGTACACCCAGCCTTTTAACCTCCAACTTTTCTTCTATTGACACAGGAAAGAAAAGTCTTCTGAAGCAAATTGTCGACATAATTCACTGTACTCTACCAGCCGTTTACCCTCGTCACTCACCGAATAACTGTGAAGCTGGAGGGCTGAAGAAGGGTTACATCGGTAGTTTCCATAAATACTTGGGCTGTCGGAGATTAGCCCCATTTTGTTCCCGGTGTGCTTCCCCTCACCTGTAGGGAGTCCCTGCGAGCCCCGACAGATGAAGTGATGAACACATAGCAACTCGAATAAACGAAATGTAGCCCTCTCCGGACTGATAACGACGCAAGTCAAGGAATGTCAACAACGTCCTGACCAAGAGGGTGCACCTTCGCTGTAAATTTAAACAAGGGACTGAATTCAATACATTGATGATAAGATAAACTAACCATGAATATTAGCGCTGTAGGTTAACGAGTTGGAGTAATATGTCCCTGGAGGTGCTTAGCCCTGTCAGCCCTTAATGACCAGTCGTCACTGATGCACTGTGCTCTGCAACATTGGTAACTTGAGCAAAATATGTTTTACTATGGGGATGACAAAAATACTACTGGGAAGGTCAAGGTCATTCAGTGGGGTCCCAGTATGGCCAAACGTTCCATGGTTCGAACTTTCAGGCTGTTTCTGTCTGATTGTTGGATTGCGAATCGTTTGTGGGTAACACTTTACATTGTGTCTCTAATTACTGTGTATTTACGTAGTAGTTGCATAATAAATATATGTGTACTTACACACAATTACAATGTTATTATGCATAGTTACTGTGTACTTAATGTGCAAATATTTAAGTACACAATGGTAGCAGAAATGGGTTAAGGTTAGAGTCAGGTGGTTAGGGTTAGTGTTAGGGTTAAGGTTAGGTTTAGAGTTAGAGTTAAGTTTCTAGTTAGGGTTTAGGTTAGGGTTAGGGTTATATCATGCAAAACAATGTACACATTATGTACATTGTAACTATGCATAATAACATTGTAATGATGTGTAAGTACACCTGTATTTACTAAGTAACTACAATGTAAATGCACAGTTATTAGAGACACTTAATGTAAAGTGTTACCCGTTTGTGTTTCTTACCGGTACAAGGGTAAAATCAGCTTCCACAATAGAAAAACAAAAATGTATGTAGGTTTTTTTGGGGGGTATTTGTCTTCACATCAGGGACCTGGTTCAAATCCAGCAAGGGGGCTTACTGGAGAACTGTGTTGGTCTTCTTGCAGGCATCCTGAAAAACAGCATTACCATTAAGCATGCACTGGAATTTAAAATAAAACAGGACAAAGCCCAAATCAAAAAGCTGCTATTTAATACATCTCTGTGATGCGAACACCACGTTTTATTTTTTGCTGACATACTTACAAAAAAAAAAAAAGGTATTTAGCTAGACAGCCGTAACTGTGTCAAAAAAAGACCTAGCTGTCACTCAGAGATGCTTTGTGAGTCAAGTCTTAATAAGGGGGTGTGAGAATAACTGTGCTGAGTGGCATCGGACTGTCCCAGCAGTAACGCTGCACTGCGCTCGTCTAACCAGGACTTACATAACATCTTCCTGTTTCCCCTCAGCTCCCTCTGAAGTTACATAAGAAGGGCGGCAGACTGACTGCTGCAGAATCGCGGGCTCTGTGTTCTACAGCCCTCCCGGCTCTGTGTGGGTCACGGGTGCAGGCTGGTTCAGATGGATGTGATGTCAACGTCCCAGCTGTTCTGCAGATGCTAAGGAGGGGCAATTGACTGTAATGACACGACTAGTATCCCTGAGTCTCTTGTATCGCTCTTTTTCTTCTTCGGCCCGGTGGCGTGCTCAAAGGGACGTGGTAAACGCAATTAAAAGTGAATGGAATGTATAGGCAACAAAAGCAGTGTTCTGGACATGTAACTTCCTTTATTGATCACCACCAGTCACATGGAAAGTTATATTTTTATACATTTTGATTATTCTTTGTTTGGAGGGGTAATTCTTCCTCATTCCTTTCTGGGCTTGATTCAATATTTATTTCATGGTACAAGCAGGTTTAGGTTTATGGTTAGCCATAAGTTGAAAACCACAACTATGCACAAAACAGAATTTAGTTTAATTTTTACAGTTTTAGATTTTGGGTACGATTTGTTTACATTTCAATATAAAAATCATGTGTTGTTTTTTTCTCCATCGTCTCAGTCATTTTTTAAAGTGGATTTCTTACATGCGAGGAACGTGTTGTTATTTCACTATTGTGATTCAGACCTGACAGGCGTTTTCTAAAGGCATCATTTAGGATTGTTTTTCCTGAGACCAGGGTGGCGAAGAGCCGCCCTTAGAAAACACTACATTCTCCAAAAACAATACTGAAATGAACTGGAAGTTTTCAACACATCTGCGGAGTGGGGATCTGATTTCCAAGCACAGCGATGCAGGGGATTGGGGGATACAAGCATTTTGGAAACAATGGCATGGATGTTCCATACAGGCATTTTTGTTTTGTGGGGGAAAAAAAGTCACACGTCAAAAAGAAAACAACATATTAATTTGTATGAACCCCCAATCAACACATACATTTAATAACGTTAAATAACTGAGCTGAAATATATTCAGGGTTTTTGTAAACCAGGTGGGCATGTAACTGGTAACAAAAACAAAACAAAAAACAAACTGAAGTTCCTCAAGAGAGTTCAAAGATAACTGGGAAAGACAGCCTTGTCCTTATCTCATGGGGGAGATTCAATCAACTTATCTCATGGGGGGGAGATTCAATCAAGCAACGCATTGCCTGTGTCCCTGACATTCAATGAAACGTTCTACATGTCTGTATTTAATTAGGGGCTAACAGAATCATTACAAATCATCGCAAATTACACAAAGTGTCTCTAAATCACAACTACAATGTAGTAACACAGTAATTACAAATCTGGTTGTGCACAGTAGTTACAATGCAACAATATGTTTTATAAATGTCAGTTGTAATATCACTTTATTTAGACATGCAGTCAGTATGTGTAATGAGGGCAGCAGTGTGGAGTAATGGTTAGGGCTCTGGACTCTTGACCAGAGGGTTGTGGGTTCAATCCCCAGTGGGGGACACTGCTGCTGTACCCTTGAGCAAGGTACTTTACCTAGATTGCTCCAGTAAAAACCCAACTGTATAAATGGGTAATTGTATGTAAAAATAATGTGATATCTGTATAATGTGAAATAATATATAATGTGATATCTTGTAACAATTGTAAGTCGCCCTGGATAAGGGCGTCTGCTAAGAAATAAATAATAATAATAATAATAATAATGTAATGACTATTTTACCACACATGTGGTTTGAAACACTTCATGCAAAGTGTTATCCAGAACTTATCGTGCAAAAAGATGTACCTGTTAAGTACATTGTAACTATGCATAATAACATTCTAATGATGTGACAGTACTAGGCTTGTCAACTGTTCGGCTTTAGACCTGACAGTCCAGTTTTTAAACTTGTTGTCTGGTTTTCTAGTACACTGAGAACCGGACACGCATTGCCCGCTAACAAAAGACGACCATCGGCTCTATGCCAGTGGTGCAAATTTGTGACAGACTAGAGATGTGTGAAACCGGTTCCTGCTTTGGAACTGACGAGCCAGATACAAATATCAGGGATCCGGTTCCAATGAGAACTCTGGAGTTTTTAATAAAACTGATTATTAAAAACAGGAATTTCTATTATATTTATTTCCCTGGAGAATAATTCAGTCTCACTTGCATATGAAGGGATGATCGGATCTTCTTCAGATTGGCTTCTCTCTAAATAAAGAGGGAAGAACACGACCACGCCTAGCTCTGCTCTCTCAGATAACCTCTCTCTAAATAAAGGGAAGTGGGAGAGTTTATAGATTGCTGCAGGAAACTCTAGTGGTGGCTCCCAGTGTGACCTTCATTTCCAGAAACAGAAACGCAGAAGCACACGTCCTTGTTTCCTGTTTCCTGTTTCCTGTTTCCTGTTTCCTTTACCGTGCCCACTGACCTGCCACTGCCATGCTGTTGATGAGAAGTGTGAGTAGCGTTACACATTTCCACTTCATACAGGTCAGTATGTAGATACATGTAACGTTCACCATAGTAAAAACACAGCAAGTGTATTAAAGCACAGTGAAAGCATGGTAAAGCATAGGGAAGCACTGTAAAGCACCGAGAGGCATGGGAAATCAAATAACAATACCTAATGCTAAATGTATTGTATAGCTGTGGGAAAGGCATGAGAAAACAGCAAAATAACTGTGCAAATTTACTATGGAAAACTTTGATAAGTAGATTACAGAAAGTATATAAAGTAAAACTTTAAGGAACTAAGTCAAGTACACACTTTTTCGGTGTTCCCAAATGCTTGTTTACAATCTGAAGTTATGAATTGTATACTCTACAGTACATATACTATACAGTATAAATCAGAAACCCCTGGCTTTGAAGCCATGCCTATGCCCTGGTAGCCCTGGTGGGGATGCCCTCGTTTACCCATGGTGTGGCCCTGTGTATTAGTCACATTAATTGCTGGTCCAATATCCTAACTTGGCAGAAATAACTGCCATAACCCTGCCTTACAAAT
>NC_081193.1:88440013-88597513 GCF_902713425.1 Acipenser ruthenus
TAAATGCGTGTTATACATATGAGAGCATGTGACCTAAGGCTGCTCAGTGTGCATACCGGCATGTGTATTTTTCCTTATTTAATACAGAGCAGGTTTTTCATTTATATTAGATAATGTTTTATTCCTTCCAACATACTCCATTGATAACCAGGTCATGTACTTCACTACTGATTGTAAACCTCAGTGATGTAGTGTATGATTTGTGACACTTTATCACCCTGTTCTAGGGGGCTGTTAAATCAAAACCAGTCACTGAAAAGAAGCCTTTAGCATGCTTTTGGGATGCTATTTACTGTGGCTGTAGAACAGTAGGACGTTATGCTGGTCCTGAAGTGTATCTATTTAAAAAAAACCACGGCACGTGAGCCTCTGTCAGGTCCACCTGAAGCCAGGGGTGACCTTTAGATGCTTTAACCCTTGAGGGATCACACACTGCCTCTGATTTTATTCCCAGCCATTAACACTGACCTGTCCGGTTCTCTCCCGTCTCCATGATCTCTCCACGGCTGCAATGAGGGGACACTCCCTCTGGAGAGAAGGTAAGAGTGTTTAAAGAAATCCCCAGGAGGTGTACGATTCACCAGAGACACGAGGCCTGGCTGGGTTGTGTCTGGGGCAGCTCAGGGGCAGTGGGCATGGGTTAATAGGAGCTACACGTGAATGTGAGTCGCTCCAGGTGTTTCAAGTTTATTTGGGAAGCAGGGCTTGGGCTTGGGGAGGGGAGGGGGGGAGTAGCTGATCAACAATCTAGGGCAGCATGGATTTTGTTAGTGATTTTTTTGGCACTCACAAATGTGTTTCTGACCTATTATTGGGTGCTCCAGGGATGTAAATGTCTACGTCTTTATGGGGAGGTAACACTGAACACAGGTTTAAATAGTAGCCTGCATTCAGGTTGAATTTCACCAGGGCAGAACTGTGGCAGCTGTTATTTAAGCCTGGGCACTAAGGGTCAGAACAGAGCTTCATTTCAAAACATAAAGGTACCAGATCTTATAATTAGGAAGAGGGACAGCATGTTTGTTATGGACCTCACATTGAATTATGTACTGACCTTGAATTACAGCAGCTCTCAGATATGTATTTATTATGTATTTACTTCTTATTGTGAGATGACAAAACATTTAAAAGAGGCATTGTGTGTTTAACTGTGGCTCATAAACTGCAGGCAACCTAATCATAAACACATTTGGAGCCAATGGGGAATTCTGACATGCATGTCCACAGCGCAATAAAACCTGGAGAGTATTTCACAGAGGAAGTATATCGAAGGAATGCATTGTCATGTCCAAGGGAAATCTCAGCTTGATTACTGTGAAATAAAAGCATAGAGGGAGATAGGGGGAAAACCTTTAAAAGTAGATAAAATGTGAAATCAACCAAAAAGTGATGTGGGATCAGTCAGACTGGAGACGTCTCTTGTAGAAACTTATTTTGAGTCTTCTCTGCTCCGGCACTGTCCTTGCTAGAAATGAAACGTCAGTCTTTATATCTTTCAGTATCGGTAAACGCCTGACTTTGAAATGTCACCTCTTCAGCTAACTCCCCATGGATGGACAAGTACCAGGGGTCACTCCAGAAATAGGACACACTTCCAATGCTTGTAATTACTGCCACAAGCTATAAGAAACAGCTCAGTCTGTTCCGCTCTCCTCCAGTCCAGGCTGTGTGTGTGTGTGTGCTGTGGAACGAGCTCCCTTGAGCTTCACACTTCAGCAGGAATCATGGGGTTTCAAACAGAAGTATGAACAAGGGCCTTCTCCAGAGACAGCTGCCTGCTCTTACTAATTACAATTCTAACAAGTGCTGCTTTCCTTCATTTGCAGCCATTTAGTTCTATCTAGGCCTGCCTGCAGTGAATTAAGCAGAAAAGAAAACTGCTATTTTGGGTTTATTATTATTTGTATTTATTTTTAAATCACCCTTTCCAGTGCTCCCTCGTTATAAGGCCGTCATTTATTATTATTATTTATTTCTTAGCAGACACCCTTATCCAGGGCGACTTACAATTGTTACAAGATATCACATTATACATTATTTCACATTATACAGATATCACATTATTTTACATACAATTACCCATTTATACAGTTGGGTTTTTACTGGAGCAATCTAGGTAAAGTACCTTGCTCAAAGGTACAACAGCAGTGTCCCCCACTGGGGATTGAACCCACAACCCTCCGGTCAAGAGTCCAGAGCCCTAACCACTACTCCACACTGCTGCCCTTATACCACAAGATGGTATGGTCCTGGCTCCCATTTACCCCACAGTTTCATGCTTGTTATAAGACAGAACACAAATAGTGCAGTCTCTTAACTATGGCTCCCAACCCCTGTGTGATGAAGTGGAGTGCTGTAACTCCAGAGTTATGAAGGGGGAGCACTGTGCTTGCAGCAGCCTTCCTTAAGTTACTGCTAACTGTGACCTGTGTCATTAACGTCCTAAACTGTCCAGGTACCCGCCAGACGAAAGACGGAGCTAGACTGATTGCTATCTCAGATTTATTTCATATAAGTTCATACGTTGTGTGTAGGGTGTCTCTTATTGGATAAGAAGAGATGTCATCTCATGCAGTTTGTACTTTTCTATTTGCAAACTCTGTAATATTTTCTTAGAAGAAATTAGGTCAAGTTCAGAAAAATGTAAAGAAAGAGTGACATTTATAGGATGATGCACTTTACAAAAGGTACTAGGTATGTTTGTTTCTTTTACATTGGAATTGGGTGTGGTGTTCTACGCACAGGATGGACATAGGATAAGTACTGGAATAGTGGCAAACAGTGCACTGGGATTGGTTGATTTCTGAGGTGTGATTTATGATATTGAATGGCACAGGGGATAGCCTCAGCACAGTGAACATATCTAACTAGAAACAAATGTTTAAAGTTCCTAAAAACTACATAGAAAACACTTACCAGGTTATATAAGGTAATTATTTAGTTTGCCTCAGCCCTTTGACTCTAATAATAATTTAGTTTGCCTCAGCTCTCTGACTAACTTTTTAAACCCGACAGTAAAGCATGTCAGCGACATGTCCTTCTAGCTGAGTTATTGGAAATCAATACCGCTGCTCACAGCAGGGAGATCCATGTCTGCATCAATCCCAACTTCTCCACTCTGTGTCGTCTATCTCCCTTGGCTCAAGTCTTTCCAGACAGCTTCCTAATCTACCCTGAGCACCTCCACATTCTCTCTCTCTGCTCCTGGGCTGGCAGCACCAGCATGGAGGGGGGTGAAGGGCTCACAGCTTCCTAATCTACCCTGAGCACCTCGCTCTCTCATCTCCAGATTCTCTGTCTGCTCCTGGGCTGGCAGCACCAGCATGGGGGGAGGGGGGAGGGGGGGGGGGGGGGTTAGGGGCTCACATCTTCCTAATCTACCCTGAGCACCTCGCTCTCTCATCTCCAGATTCTCTCTCTGCTCCTGGGCTGGCAGCACCAGCATGGAGGGGGGTGAAGGGCTCACAGCTTCCTAATCTACCCTGAGCACCTCGCTCTCTCATCTCCAGATTCTCTGTCTGCTCCTGGGCTGGCAGCACCAGAATGGGGAGGGGGGGGAGGTTAGGGGCTCACAGCTTCCTAATCTACCCTGAGCACCTCGCTCTCTCATCTCCAGATTCTCTGTCTGCTCCTGGGCTGGCAGCACCAGCACTGATGAGGGCCTCACAGCTTCTTTCAGGTCACACTGAGATTGCAGTACAGCGCTCCCTCTATAACTTGGTTTAGTCATGGTTCAGCTATGTGATAGTAAATCTTACTGCATCAGGCCCTTCACTAATTCACTGTTTTCAATATTTTACAAGTTATTATTATTATTATTATTATTATTATTATTATTATTATTATTATTATTATTATTGGTCATGACAGACCATAATTATGTTATGTCACAATGTACTATAACAAATAATATACACCAAAACTATGGAAATAAAAATAAGGCTGTAATTGTATCGAGGGTTTCTGGTGACAATATAAATCACAAGAGCTAGCACTGTTGTGATGTACGGCACCAGATACAACTGCAGCCCTGTTATGCACAGTTGGGTGTATGTCATTCCTTATATTTCATTGACAAATTCTGTATTCAATGCACCCCAACACATGTAATGTAATAGCTTACAGCATCATTTTCGACAAATCACATCTCCACCCTACCTAACTGGCAGGACTCCAGTAGGGCTGAATACTGTATATGTGGGGAAACTATTAGTAACTCAATTTAAACCTTGTAAAGCAGATAATAATATAGTGCAGGATTAATGAATCATGTTATTAGTGCAAATGAATAGCAGTTCACTCAGGAGTCCTGTTTCCTCATCTTCGTCTCGTAATTGGCTTCTAATCCGGGCAGAGGGAAAGGAACGGGATGCGTGTTCGTGTAAATGTTAAAGAAGCAGAGACCAGATGCACATCAAGAGGGATCTGGTAATTAGAGCTTGTCAGCCTTGATTAAACAAACAAGAGGGTCTCCGTAATCAGGGTGCTTTAAGGGCTTTATTTACAATGCTGGCACTCTGCTTTTCCCAGGCAATTACCACTTTCAATGCATGAATATTAGAGCACAAAGCTGATTAAAGGCAGGCCAAGCAGTCACGCCACGCTGAGATCACACCCTGTGATTGAGGAGGGATACACTGAGATCACACCCTGTGATTGAGGAGGGATACACTGAGATCACACAGTGATTGAGGAGGGATACACTGAGATCGCACCCTGTGATTGAGGCAGGATACACTGAGATCACACCCTGTGATTGAGGAGGGATACACTGAGATCACACCCTGTGATTGAGGAGGGATACACTGAGATCACACCCTGTGATTGAGAGGGGATACACTGAGATCACACCCTGTGAGGAGGGATATACTGAGATCACACCTTGTGATTGAGGAGGGATACACTAAGATCACCAGTGAGGCCACAACTCCAACCTGTATTGAGAGCTCTTGCTCTGCTTTAAAACTGGTCCATTTGATATGCATTTGATATGAATTTGATATGTATTTGATATGTATTTGATATGCATTTGATATGAATTTGATATGTATTTGATATGCATTTGATATGTATTTGATATGCATTTGATATGTATTTGATATGCATTTGATATGTATTTGATATGTATTTGATATGCATTTGATATGTATTTGATATGTATTTGATATGCATTTGATATGAATTTGATATGTATTTGATATGCATTTGATATGTATTTGAGGTGAGTTCAAGCCCTCTGGGAAGAGAGAGCGTCCCCTACTGTGCCACCAAGGAAACTCAGGTAACCCATCCTAGTTCTGACCCGACTCTTCAAAGCCTGCAGATCAATCCTTGCATTTCTTTCAATGCTTTTTAATACAGGGTTTAATTCTATCACATATGGTTTGTCAGTCTGTGTTCATGAATAAAACAATGCTATACTGTACAGCTGTGGCCAAAACATTTAGGATTGAGACATAATTTTAAAAAAAAACTATAGAAGCATTACATTAAATTACAACATAATTTAGATCTTTTATTATATCATGTAATCAAAGAAACTACAAAATGATATTGCAAAAGTCAGAAGCCATAATAGTAGTAGTACAGTATTTCATATTCGATTTTTGTCAGTTTTATGGAAAACTACAAAGCGGTATGTTTATCGAAATTAGTTAATTCTATAGGGTGATGCGAAACTTTTGATCATAGCTGTATATTCATTTATATTACCGGCAGAAGAACTTTGATTCACCTACTTGACTAGCAGTTGGTCGCATTTCCGAAGGTTTCTCAGCTCCAGGCAGTTTTCCAGAGGTGGGTGTATAATACAACTCATTTCAATAAACGTCTTCAACTTCGCTGTGCTTTACAAGACAGTTACGCAACTTTTAACTGAGCAGAACACGTTGGATTTGGAGCAATCTCTGACAGACTGCTGAGCTGCAGAGGAGGCAGGCTCTCTGCTATTTGTAATGAACTCAGTAAAGCAGTGCTATCTCTGACAGACTGCTGAGCTGCAGAGGAGGCAGGCTCTCTGCTATTTGTAATGAACTCAGTAAAGCAGTGCTATCTCTGACAGACTGCTGAGCTGCAGAGGAGGCAGGCTCTCTGCTATTTGTAATGAACTCAGTAAAGCAGTGCTATCTCTGACAGACTGCTGAGCTGCAGAGGAGGCAGGCTCTCTGCTATTTGTAATGAACTCAGTAAAGCAGTGCTATCTCTGACAGACTGCTGAGCTGCAGAGGAGGCAGGCTCTCTGCTATTTGTAATGAACTCAGTAAAGCAGTGCTATCTCTGACAGACTGCTGAGCTGCAGAGGAGGCAGGCTCTCTGCTATTTGTAATGAACTCAGTAAAGCAGTGCTATCTCTGACAGACTGCTGAGCTGCAGAGGAGGCAGGCTCTCTGCTATTTGTAATGAACTCAGTAAAGCAGTGCTATCTCTGACAGACTGCTGAGCTGCAGAGGAGGCAGGCTCTCTGCTATTTGTAATGAACTCAGTAAAGCAGTGCTATCTCTGACAGACTGCTGAGCTGCAGAGGAGGCAGGCTCTCTGCTATTTGTAATGAACTCAGTAAAGCAGTGCTATCTCTGACAGACTGCTGAGCTGCAGAGGAGGCAGGCTCTCTGCTATTTGTAATGAACTCAGTAAAGCAGTGCTATCTCTGACAGACTGCTGAGCTGCAGAGGAGGCAGGCTCTCTGCTATTTGTAATGAACTCTGTAAAGCAGTGCTAACTCTGGATAGTCTCAAGCAGTTCTAATCACAGAGGAGGAGGAGGAGGAGAGGCAGGAAAGCTGCACCGAGCGGCAATGACAGCTAAGCCCAGTCAGTTCATTAGCATTCACAAGGCTCATTCAATTAAATTAGATATTCCAAAAGGACTGCCTGCTGGAATAATGCATTTCATTAGGTAATAATCTGCTTGTGTTTTAATCATGCTGACAGATCAACTGGCTGGTTTGAAACCTGGGATGGAGCCTCAACATCATTGTAATGGGATTAGAGGATCCCCATCCACTTGCAAAGTTCTTAGGATTGAATTAGGTCTGAAGTGGACTGCACACACACACACACACACACACACACAGTCTGTTCATAATTGAGAAGCAGCTTTATGCTTTCTCTTGCTTGTCAGTCCTGAGCCCCAGGCACACTGTTAATTAGATTTGCATTGTCAAGTATGTTGAAGCAAAGAGGATATTTTCCTATCCATCCTTCGTCATTATGAGCACTGTATATGATATACTGTATAGAGAGAACCTCTCTATCAATCAATCAATCAATCTTTATTTTATATAGCGCCTTTCATAGTGGACCACCATCACAAAGCGCTTTACAAGACGCAGTAACAACAAGAAAATCCATAATACTTTAAATACAGAGAAATGCATAATATATGCTATACAGTAAAACAAACAAAAAAAAGCATAATACAGCAAATACAGTGGAAAGTGTATAATACATGATAGTAGCATAATACATGAAATAGTAGCAGCAACACAGCAGCTAATAGCAGATATCAGGCTTAAAGAGCATGGATAGCAAGAGAGAACAAGTGGGTCTTGAGAGTTGATTGGGCAGCAGTGTGGAATAGTGGTTAGGGCTCTGGACTCTTGACCGGAGGGTCGTGGGTTCAATCTCAGGTGGGGGACACTGCTGCTGTACCCTTGAGCAAGGTACTTTACCTAGATTGCTCCAGTAAAAACCCAACTGTATAAATGGGTAATTGTATGTAAAAAATAATGTAATTGTATGTAAAAATAATGTGATATCTTGTAACAATTGTAAGTCACCCTGGATAAGGGCGTCTGCTAAGAAATTAATAATAATAATAATAAAGTGAGCGACGGTGGGAGCATCACGCACCAAAGCTGGGAGAGAGTTCCAAAGAGTCGGAGCCATGAAGCTAAATGAGCATTCTTCAAGTATGGTGCAATTTTGCTTGGGGATAACAAGCAGGTCAGAGTCGGAGGACCTCAGCTTGTGGGCAGGGACATAGCAGGTCAGCAGGTTGAGGAGGTATTCGGGACCCGTGTGATCAATGGCATTGTAGGTGAGCAGGAGAGTTTTGAAAATAATCCTGAACTTAACAGGTAGCCAGTGCAGCTGGGCAAGACTGGGGGTGATGTGATCACGTTTTTTACATCTGGTGAGGATCCTGACAGCGGCATTCTGAACTAGCTGCAGTCGGTTTATGGTGGTGCTGGAAAGGTAGGGACGGACTTTAGAGACGTATCAAAGATGGTAGAAGGAAGATTTGACCACGGAGGAGATGTGGGCATCAAAGGAGAGGTTGTTGTCAAGAAGTACACCAAGGCTTCGTACTGTAGGGGAAGGCAGCAGCAGACAGTTTCCGAGGTTCAGGGCAACTACATTTAGATTCTTAAGTTGAGTTTTAGATCCTACTAGAAGGAGTTCAGATTTGCTAGTATTCAGTTGAAGAAAACAGGCAGACATCCAGGCCTCGATGTCTTGAATGCAAGCCGAGAGCCGGGCCATGGCAGAGGGGCTTCCAGGGTCGAGTTTTAAGTAGAGCTCGGTGTAGTCAGCATAGGAATGAAACATGAGGCTGTGTTGGCAGATGAGTTGACCCAAGGGAAGTATGTAGATATTGAAAAGAAGGGGCCCAAGAACAGATCCTTGGGGGACACCACAAGTGACTGGGTTTGCAACACCACTACGTTCAGCATAGAAAACAGACCGCATGCGTCCGGATAGGTAAGAGGACATCCAGGAGAGACAGGTTCCAGAGATCCCAGCATACTTCTGAAGGCGGTCAAGAAGAATGCCATGATCTATGGTGTCAAAAGTGGCTGTTAGGTCAAGGAGGACAAGCACAGAGGGAGCACCAGCATCAGCATTGAGCAGGAGATCATTCACAATCCGGAGCACAGCACTTTCAGTACTGTGATGCGGCCGGAAACCAGACTGTAGAGATTCAAGCAGATTGTGGTCCGTGAGATGTTTCATCAGATGACTGGCTTCAGCCCTTTAGAGAGTTTTTGAGAGAAAAGGGAGATTGGAGATGGGATGGAAATTAGATAAGTCAGCCCAGTCAAGGGAGGATTTTTTGAGTATCGACGTAACTCGGGCAAGCTGAAGGGCAGCAGGAACCGAGTCCAGGGACAGGTTGAGAGTGTGCAGAATGGAGGGAGCAAGATCAGAAGCACAGAGGGAGTACGTGGCAGTAGTTGATTTCAACAGTAAGCCGGAAAGATCAGCAATGGAGAGAGGAGAGAAGGAGGAGAGGGCAGGAGGGGCAACCAGAGGAGCATCAAAGTGGTCACGTAGTAGACTGGATTTGTGGTGGGCGAGCGTAGAACAGATGTTGTCAATTTTGTCCTGAAAGAAAGAGGAGAAATCATGACAGGTACAAGAGGAGGATGAATGGGAGTTGGATCTGTCGGTGGCTGGATGTAGGATTTGATCAATGGTCTTAAAGAGAACATTGGGTTTGCTGTGTCCCACAGTTATGATTTCAGAGAAGTATTTCACCCTGGCAGCAGCGAGCGCACGTCTGTAGCTCGCGGGATGGTCGGTCCAGACGACCTCCACGTGTGCAGCTTGCGACAGGCAGATTTAAGCAATCGAAACTCGAGGGTTTACCACGGGCAGTTTTACACTCAGGACAATTACTGTCTTAAGAAAGTAACCCCTTTACACCTGACCGTGGCATTTCAAACAGAGCACCAGTACAAACATGTCTGCTGTTTTACAAAAGCAGGTCTAAACAGATGTGGTAATAACTGATATTGTGTGGGGTGGTATATAATTTGCAATTATTGGTTGTAGTTATAGGGGGGCATGGTGGCGTAATGGTTAGCGCTGCTAACTCACAGCGCCACAGTCCTGGGTTTAAATCCGGCCTAGGGTACTGTCTGTGTGGAGTTTGCATGTTCTCCCCATGTTCGCGTGGGTTTTCTCCAGGTACTCCAGTTTCCTCCCACAGTCCAAAGACGTGCTGTCTAGGTTGATTGGTCACTCTAAATTGCCCTCTGTGTGTGGTGCCCTGCGATGGACTGGCGTCCCGTCCAGGGTGTAGTTTCGCCTTGTGCCCTGTGTATGTTGGGTTAGGCTCCAGCTCACCGTGACCCTGTAAAGGAGTAAGCGGTTAATGATAATGAATGGAGTTATGTGTTCTTTTGTATAAATTGGTATTATAATTTAAGATATTGGTTGAATTTTGCTGTATAATTTATTTGATTAATGTACTGTTTTGAATATTGTGTGTATTGTTTATCTTTTCATTTTTTCACTAATTAATAATTGAGCACAATTACTCACGTACCTTTCCTAGGATCCAGATGCCCTACAGATGCAACATTCTGCATAAATTAACAGACTGCTATAAAACCGGAACCAAAACTACAGAGAGGAGTCGAGTTGGGCAGGAAGGAGAACAATGGCGCGCATGTTTTTTGGGACTTCAGCGAGGGGATTTCAGGAGGTGCACACTGAACAGAAACGAAACACTGGAATATGGTTGCCACCTTTTTGCTTTGACATACATTAGTTGCTTAAACGATTTCCACTACCTCATTCCAAATGTACTCTTTAGTACTGACCTGTACATTCTACTTTGTCCCGCGCATTTCAGTAAAGCAGAGGAGGGACAACGAATATATCCACGTGATGTAACGTCATCCAGTGGCGGGGTTGCAGTCACGTGACTCCAGCAGGCTACGCCTCCATACTGGCGATCAAAACAACCATGGCGGCTAATGCAAAACGGGTATCTTCCACAGCAAAATCTAATCTACTTGCAGCACAGAGCACACTTCTGACCTCCAGCCACAGCAATTAGAAAGACATTATGATAAGTGCAGATACTTGTGACTCCTGTTATGTGCCCCCAGGAGCGAGAAACACTTTGACGTGATTTCACTAAGTTTCTTTTTTTCCTTTTAAGAAAACTTACTTTCCGGTACATGTTACCAATTAAGAAAATACACATTTTCAATAGTTTGTTTCAAAATACAGTACTAATAGCCTAAAATTCCAGGTAGATGGATGCAGTTTGCATTATTGTGTATTTAAAAATGTGATTTCATATTGAAGTTCAGTAAAATAATTCATGTAGCATATTAATGCAAAGTAATATTTTATGTAAGGAGTGGGAATCACCAACCCGCTGAAGTGTAATCTCCGTTTAATATTTTTGCAAGAAAACAGTTATTATTATTATTATTATTATTATTATTATTATTATTATTATTATTATTATTATTATTATTATTAAATGGATAACCGATTTTTCAGAAATATTTATATGAAATCACTGAACCATCAATTGAACAATAATAAAAACTGCATTCGTCTACATGTAATTTTAGGCTACTTGATTGAGTTTGATTGCTAGAAGAGCACAACACTGTGTATACTGCATGCTTATTGATTTGTACCACGATCTGGTGCTATTGTGTTAAACACGTTACTGCACGATTATTGATTTGTACCACGATCTGGTGCTATTGTGTTAAACTGTATTACAGTATGCAGTTTGACTGACTGAGAAATATGTGCAGATTTGGTCTTTGGAGAAGGTGGCAACAAGACAAGTACAATTTTTTTTTTGTCACTGTTAGACGACAAACACTAAACTTGTGTAAACTTTAGTAAAAGAAAGACTGAGATTGTTATTGCTTCACAGAATCAGAAACGTATCACTGCTGCAGTAAGTTCAAACATTGCTTATAGAATCGACTGAGTCTACTGAGTGCTGCGGAAGTAATTGGAACATAGAAGATATCTGAGGAAACAGCAAAGATATCGCAAGAAGGATTACAATCGTTGGGGACCGGTTTTGTGGGCAATTGTGATCCCTGCTTTCTTTTGCACAGGATCCTCGCTCCCCCCTAAGGGTGGAGGAGGACCGAAGAGTATTAGTGGCTCTATTTCCAGGGTCACCCGGACTGCCCGTGTACAAACAAAATAGGATTACAAATTACAGCGCGGGACGCAAGGCTCGGACTGTGGTCATTTCCCTGAACCAACTGGATTAATGGACTTGGTTTGGGGCATTTCAAGTAACAAGGTCTAACGATGCTACAGAGGCTTGGGTTCTGGTCTTATGCATTATGTTATGTCTGACTATATATATATAATTTGTGGTGCATGTAGTTAGTAGGTAAAATTATAATAATTTATATGTTAAAGAATTAATGCTAGGACAAATGTAAATAGAATAAAAAATTATAATTCAATATTATAGTTATTAATAGTGTAAAATTGAGATTTGTATTCATAGTTGTAGGAATAATAGCAGCATTTTAAAGTATTAAATAGTTAGTAATAGTTTGTTTTGTATTGTCTTTTCTATTAGTCACTGGTCTACTTGTGGCTGTTCGTCGAATTTGATTTCTGCTGTGTTGTTGTTCAGTATTGTGTGTGGAAAATAAAAACATTTGTTTCTTTCCTGTTGTGGTCCCTCCTCTCTCATTGTCTAGTGGTCTGGGTGGTGACCTCGAAATCCAAAGAACCTATATAGGGGAAAAGAGAAACATTAGTTATTTATGAAATATAACTTCCCATTGTCACGAGTCCCCCTGTGGCATGTCTTTGGCTAATCTTTGTTCATTGCTGTTGAATAAAAAGTGAATTGAATACAGTGGTGTGGAGATTTATTAGAACACCCCGTTGCTTCTGTAGTTTTGATTTGTTGTGCATATGAAATCAAACCTCTGGAACTGAATACTAGGAAAATTGTCAAAATAGGCAATTAGCGATTGTCTAATTAAATTCATGACTTTAACAGGCCACACGTGGTAAAGATGCTGGTGTCGTCCCTTCTTGGATTTAATGAATCATATTTTAAAGAGCAGGTTTCCGCTGCTGCAGGTGAAGCCTGGTTCGAGGTGCTAGGCACACAATGTCATTGCTATCAAAGGCTATTACCAGCTGTTAAGAGGTATGGTTAGGACATGCTTTGACTGTGCTGACGTGAATTCTTGTCTTCTCTGAAGAGCCTGGATGTTTTAATATTCATTGTGTGTTGAATTACAAAGTAGATAAACATAATATTAATGTTCCATATCATACACAGGCAAAGGGCAAAGTCCCCTCCACCACCCCATGTTTCCAATCTGTGCTATTCAATGATTTCTCAGCTCAGGTTGCAGGAGTGGCAGTCACGCTGCCCTGCCTCTTGCCTCTTGCTGCTGCCTCTCTTAATCGTCTCTCTTGTCTCCAGGAGCACTGCGGAGCTGCTATTTCATTTATTGCTTTTTAATTGCCCATCAATAAAAGCATCTGTTGTTGATCTCAGTTAAATGATTAATTTCCTTCCCTGCATCCTGCGAATGCAAAATTAGACTCTTGTCACTGTTTGTTTAAATCCTGTGTTCTCTCCGCTTGTCCCATTTCCTTGTGGCAGGAGTCCACCTGCCACCCTCTCTCCCAGATCTCTTGTAGAGGCTAGTGTGAGCAGAGAGGCTGCAGGCTCCCCTCCAGCCTGTCAGCACAGCTCTACCTGTCAGAGACACCTGTCTGAGAGCTGCAGTGCAGGGAGAATCCACTCTGTACTACCAGTCAAAGACACCTGTCTGAGAGCTGCAGTGCAGGGAGAACCACTCTGTACTACCTGTCAGAGACACCTGACTGAGAGCTGCAGTGCAGGGAGAACCACTCTGTACTACCTGTCAAAGACACCTGTCTGAGAGCTGCAGTGCAGGGAGAATCCACTTACTACTACCTGTCAGAGACACCTGACTGAGAGCTGCAGTGCAGGGAGAATCACTCTGTACTACCTGCCTGAGAGCTGCAGCGCAGGGAGAATCCACTCACTACAAAAAAAAAAAAATCAGTTTCCTTGAGTTTTGTATTCATGGATTTGAAATACACAAAGCTCCTTTGATGCTAAACAAAAACAGACTGCAGCTATCCTTTGACCAGTGAATACACATTCCACATCCATGTGCAGGTAATAATCATGTAATAATCACACAAGAATCTTTTGATATTAATGGACCAGACATTCCAGTGCCTCTCCAGTATGAAAACAGCACTAGTGCTCATCATTTCACAGAACATTTAAAATCCAGTTATGACTAATCATTCATTTTCATTTTCAACAAACTGGGAATTGTTCTCAAGTACAACTGCCTGCTTTTGTGTTCAGACAAAGAGCAGCTCAAAGCGCAGCCATTTCTCACACTCTTGTTGTTGTTTTCTGAAGGCTACATTGTTTCTAAAGCACGGTGCATTAAGTACACATTATCATCTGAGTGACAGTTCAAAGCCAGAACGTCATGGTTTTAAAAGTTATTTGTTCATTATTATCTACATCTACATTTGGTAAGGCATACAGTTAATAGACTCGTATGTGACAGGCTGCCTGTCTTCAGTGTCTCAGCAAAGCCCTGCAGAAGGACTGCAAGGCCTTGATTACTGCCACGGGAACTTCACGCCTGTCTCTAGAAGTAGCCAATTCTATTCTGGTTTGTTGCTCATCTTTGAAATGAGAAAATCATTGTTATTTGCTAGATGCAGAGTACCACCAAGACCATGTGTATGATGTATGCAGTGTACGTACTGTATGTTTCCTCTTTCATTATATATTGTAACCTTTTATTATTATTATTATTTTTTGCATTTCCTCTTTCCTTGGAACTCCTAACAGGATTCTTTCAATGCTGCAATTGGTTCAAAACACAGCTGCTGTTCTAAATGGAACAGAAGGGTCAAACACATTATTCTTCTTCTGCTTTTTTGCATTCACTGCCAGAAACATACACAATAAAGATCTGCTGGTCAAAGCCAGTCTCTTATAGCATCCCTGGTTGCTTATTGAAATAATTTCGCTGGTTTGTTGCATGTGTTCAGATCTAGAAGGTGCGCACATGTTGAGATGAGGTGTTGATGCACAAGGTTTGAGGAATGTAGGTACAAAGAAATGTTTCCCCTTTTTTTCAATTTCACAATGCTCATATCAGTTATACCCAGCCTTTTCAGATACTGTGCGACTATTGAGTGTGCAGTAAACAGGGCAGAAAGGATGTCCTAGAATCAACAGTCTGATTGTGAAAGTACACTCTAAATCTCCCTCAGCACTACAATACGCTGTGAAGCAAGTCCAGCAGCGCGCTTGGCTCCCTTACTCTCCTTTGTGGCGTTCCCAAGTTAGAAATCCTCCAAACAATGCATTATGGGCTTGAAGGCATACATTTTTTATAAGACCCTAACCAAGAGTGTCCCATGCCATTTCCATGACTGCGTGAAGGGTCGAGGAAGATTTAATAGACTGTGAAACACTCAATCAGAACCCCTGGGAGATTTACCTATAATTAGCTTTGAAACCGTACAAGTACTGGAGATTAAAAAAAGAAACTCCAGCCACACAAAACTTTCAACCCTGAATGCTAGAAATAGGTTTGCTGCAGCATATAGCTGTGCTTTAGAAAGACGTGCTGCAGCATATAGCTGTGCTTTAGAAAGACGTGCTGCAGCATATAGCTGTGCTTTAGAAAGATGTGCTGCAGCATATAGCTGTGCTTTAGAAAGATGTGCTGCAGCATATAGCTGTGCTTTAGAAAGATGTGCTGCAGCATATAGCTGTGCTTTAGAAAGATGTGCTGCAGCATATAGCTGTGCTTTAGAAAGATGTGCTGCAGCATATAGCTGTGCTTTAGAAAGATGCAGCAACTCTAGTGACTGGAATTCCCTTCTGCAATCCACCAGGTTCCAGCTGCAAGCATTTCTCTATGGAAGGACAAGTTGTTTAGATTTTGTGTTGACCTCGATATCCCACAATTTCATTTTGACCTCATTTTATTACTGTATTACCATCGAAAACTTTTTCAGGAAAAAAAAAAAAAAAAAATTATGTGGTGGGAAAACTCAATAAACCATGAAATGAACAAAAAGAATGAACACAAAGCATACACAATAAATGCAATACTTTTTATTGCTGCATTTAAAATTAAAGAGCAAGACAATTGTATTTTTCAAATGTGCCTTTACAAATAAAATATCTTTCTATTTCCCAAAAGTACAAGGACAACAGATGCATCCCAAGTTGTGGTGACAATATAACAGTGAGGCAACACAAGTGACACATTGCAACCAGCAGCGCGGTGTCTCAACCACTGTGATAATTACAGTATTTCTGACAGTTACACCATTCTGATATCTTCTTGTTGCGGGTCTGTTTTATACAAATAATAATGCTAGCTATATTTTTTTCGTCCCATTGTCACAAAAGCTGACAAACCCACCCAATAAAATCCCAGCACTTCCATCTGATCTTGATTAGCAGGTTTACCTTGAATCTGTCTTCCCTGCTTAAACCATCCCAGCTAAATGTGCTCACATAAACCTGCAGCACAGCACCACCCAAAGAGACTACTGCAAGACGCATTGCAGAGCTGCATGGAAGTTTTAGATTTTTGAATAAATTATTATAAGGATTTGAATCATGCAATCCTAATAAAATGTGTCATTGCTTTTTCGCGTGGCCTAATTAAGCATCCTTGGAAGGATGGGGGGTTTGCACACCTCTGGTCTATTAGCATACAAACAATGTATGTTTCCATGCCTGCTCAGTTGATGCTGCAGTAAGTTAAGCCAGTCCCTTAAAACAAAAAAACTCTTAATGGATGAGACCCGAAACCAGTCTTGTAAATGGAAGTAAAATTAGAAATTATATAGTAGTATACATCATAGCTGGATCAATTTTTACATGAGGCTGTTGAGTTGACGACTGTTTTAGTTTTTTTTAGATCATTTATGCTAACACGATGCGCCTGTCGGAAGCTGCCGATCAGCGTTTCCTGGGCTGGGAGGCCATGTAAAGCGCTACCAGGCAGTAGAGGGTCCCTCCTATCGTCAGTGCCATGGTGGTCCTGTACAGCAGCTTGTCAGGAACACCCCGCTTCAGGTGGACAGGGACTCCATCAGACCTCTGAGGAGAGAGCGAGAGACAGAAACCAGGGACCAGTTTACCACTGCTGAAAAGGAACTGATTCTGTATACACTTTAAGGGGCACTTCATTAAAAAATAAACTATATTGCAGTAATTAAGTCTTCAATATCAAGACTACAGACAAGTCCAATAATGATTAAACTTCTGTGTATTACAATAGATAACCACACAAAAGTGCCACATGTACAGAAACAAAACTGGGGGGATATTACAGAGATGTCTTTTTATCAGGTCAAGCAATAACCTGAGCAATGCACACATCTCCACAGATACACAGCTCATAGACCATGAAGTCTCCACAGATAAATGACTCATAGACCATGAAGTCAAGTCTCCACAGATACACAGCTCATTGACCATGAAGTCAACTCTCCACAGACATGGATCATAGACCATGAAGTCTCCACAGATACACAACTCATAGACCATGAAGTCTCCACAGATACACAGCTCGTAGACCATGAAGTCAAGTCTCCACATATATGGATCATAGACCATGAAGTCTCCACAGATACACGACTCATGGACCATGAAGTCAAGTCACCACAGATACACGACTCATGGACCATGAAGTCAAGTCTCCACAGATACACAGCTCATAGACCATGAAGTCAAGTCTCCACAGATACACGACTCATAGACCATGAAGTCTCCACAGATACATGACTCATGGACCATGAAGTCTCCACAGATACACGACTCATAGACCATGAAGTCTCCACAGATACACGACTCATAGACCATGAAGTCTCCACAGATACACGACTCATAGACCATGAAGGCTGTATGATTCCCCCCACCCCCCCCCCCCCCCCACCCCCCACCCACCCCCCACCCCCCACCCGTACCTGAAAGAGCCTCTGCAGGTCGGGGACTCTGTTGGCCCCCAGGTACTGCACCGCCTCTCCTGAATGGGACGCCACTTTGGTCGGGGTGGCGAAGATCAGGGGCTGGGGCTGCGAAGGCACACCCGGTCTCAGCCCCTGCAGAGAGACAAAAATCAGATCCTCATAAGAATGTGTGCCTTTACACTATGGCTAACTGACACCCCTTTAATGTAAGCAGTGCTGCCAACTCAAGCCCATTCATTCTTCATTGTCTGGACAGGTGCAGCTGAAGTTCTGTTAATTAAAACTACCACCATCACATAAAACCACAAGCGTGCCTCAACATTTACCTAGTAGAACACACCGAGAGATAAGAAGGTGATAATTTGGGGTGTGCAGAAACTGGTACTTGGAATTCCCTTTAAGAAGTATTTAAATCAGCAGGTATTCCATAAATCCATTCATTATGTGTGGATTTCAAAACAGCACGTCAGTAAAAATGTCAGCGCCCTGAATGACAGGAAAATATTCTTCCAATCGGCTTTTAAAACACTCAGTATTGAAGTTAATTGCCATTGACTGGTTCTCAATTGTAAATCAACACATTAAGGAATTAATTTATTGAATACCTGCCGATAAATACTTCATAGACAATTCATAGCAGGAGTTTTTGCACACCCCTAGTAATAATGTCTCTACACTGACTCCTAAACTAACTGTGCCTTTAGCCTTACCTGAATGTAGATCAGAGCGTTTAGTTTACACTTGGAATAATGTATTCGCCTTTTGAACCACTTTAAAACTCCTGTCATGACAGTTCTCTACTATGCAAAGGTTCCTTAAAATACATTTGCCCTTGACATGTAGAGAACAATGTTTACGTCGAAGACTGAGGTTAGAAACTACAAGGCATGCATCCCCCTGTCCTCTTCCTCCCACCACAACCAGCCTCGTACAGTCTCACTGCAGCTAGCAGGCAAGGTGACCTTGCTATACAGAGCTTTGTTCTGTACTCAAAACTGACATCTGCCTGTCATGCCCTGTTAAAGATAAAGGTAAACAGTGTACTCTTTGTAACTTTTGCAGAAAAGCAGAGGTACTGCAGCTGGCACAGTGCAGGGATGGAAATAAGACTCCCACTGCATAGCAGTTTGATCCATTCCTGGTTTTCCTATAAGTTTAATAAGACACACCTAAGCCGGTTACCTATACAAGCTTAGAATGGGTAAAACTGCTATGCTATAGGAGTCGCAGTTCCATCCATGCAATGCATGTAACAATGTAATTAGGAGTTATCTAATCAATTAATTTGGTGGAATCAACCTAAGTGTGATACATCATGAAGCACAGTATCCCAACTGAGTTTTCCAATATGGGAAACATCCCACTCACATCAGATCTGAAATTGTACTTCCCATTAGAAAACATTGCATGACATTTCAATGAAATACTCAAACGATAATTAAAACAAATGGCAAATACATTAACATCTACTTCAGGGCATCCCAACCCTGGTCCTGGGGACCCCATGTGTCTCAGTTACTTAACTAGATGCTTAATTGAACTGATAATTTAATAACAACAACAATATATTTATTTTGTATAGCATCATTCATTAAAAGAAATACATAAAATAAATAAAAATACATAAAACAATACAATAAAAACTATACAGTGCAGTAAGCCAATGTATGAAAATGAGTCTTGAGGTGCGATTTAAACACACAGTCTGTCAAGTCCCTGATAGACCTTGGAAGGGAGTTCCAGAAATGCTTAACAAGTTTAAAGTATAAAATGTTACAACTAACTTGAAACCTGCTACTGTTTAAGAGCTGAGCATAATTAAAAAAAGGTATAATTAATCAAATCAGTTCAATGAAGGGTCTAGTTAAGTAATTGAGAGCTCAGTTGGAATGAAAACCAGCAGACACAGGGGGTCCCCAGGACCGGGACTGGGAGCCAGTGGTGTATAAAGAACACAGACTGTTCTAGGGAGAGGGACCTACAAGGAGAATAATCAGATTGTATCAGTGTGACACGGTCTCCTTGCTGTGTTGACTTAATCTGACAGTTGTATGCAGGCTAGGAGATAATGTCTTTTTTATTTTCTAAATGGATCCCACATTATATAATTAATAAAAGACATGGACTACAGGGAAGGAAAAACCGGTTGAAACATCCCTGGTTTTACCAGGAGTTTAATTAAGACACACCTGAGCTTGTTACCTATACGCACTAGTACTAATCAAGCTAGTAGTGAAACCTATGGGTGAAAATGCTATGCAATAGGGATCTTATTGACATCCCTGGACTTGGCGATGCACCGGTACGAGTCAAATTAAGTCCAGTTTAAACCTTACCCCGCTTTTAAAATGACATTCAACCCCACACCATGTATATTAAACTGTAACCAGGAGCCGTGAAGACATTATGCACATCACTTAGACCGGTAAGTGTCGAGAGGAGTCGGACTGCCCGTCTTTCTCAACGCAGACAGAGCCGACACGGTACAGTAACTGAAGGTCATGCTCATGCAGTCTTCATCAGTCAGGATGTTTAAAACCTCATATAAATCCCCCTGATTTAAGTCGTTACCTGAGGGCAGTAGGCGGGGGCCGGCTCAGATCCGATGAGTCTCTGGGAGAACCCGCTGAATTTGTAGTACATTGTATATTTTGATTTGAGATTTTAAAAAGCACAGAGTTCACCCTCCTCCAGTCCAGGCACCCTCTACCAACCGGTACACACAGAGAGACGGACCACAGGACAGTCGCCGAGCAGTGACGCGATTAGGCTGTCTATGCAGCGCCTGTAAGAAATACCAGGACTCGCAGGTAACATTGTAACACATCTGTGCGTGATCTGTTTTTTTTTTTAATAGTATACGTTCAATAAATATCTATTTATTGCATTAATATACCCGTTGTTTCTTGTTGAATTGGATTGTATTTACAGGCAAAGTAAAAAGCCGCCCTAGAATTGCACATGGTGTGAATGCATGCGCGCTGTGCGTGTACTCTACCAGTTCAGTAGTCGTAGGTCAGTTCAAGTTCGGTCAGGCGTTAGGAGGAGTTGTTTCTTTGCTTAGTGAGTGCGTAATCACCTGGGTCCGTTACAGACCTCCATCTATTAATACAACACAATGCCATTCAGAGAGTGCACAGTGTGCTGGTAACCATGGCAGCGAGAATGGAAAACCACGTGTGATTAATTAAAAGACAGTCACTTGACTGTTACAGCACTGTGAAATACATCTTTATATTGCAACGCTTTTTAACTAGCATCGTGTCAGCTTAGCCTGTGCCGTGCATATTGCTTTGATCTCTGGCGGTCTCGGGATGATTGTGTAAAAATAAGTGTAATGTCGACTTTACCTCAATATTCGCATGCACGTCTCTGCTGGTACCATGCTACACATGTAGGGATATTGGGGTAAATCGCAAACGTCTTGGGACTTGTGGAAGAAAATTGGAGACAATCGTAGAAATGCAGCACAGTGTCTCTGGGGGGAGGCAATATCGGGGATTCTGTCTGTGGAGGGCGCATTACATGTGAACTGCAGCTGAGAAGAAGCCAGGTCGTGAACCCATGACCCTAACACAGCTGAGCGCTAACACAATGCTGCTGATGCTGAAGGGACGTCTCTGATTACTGAGGAGGAAAGCACCACACAGGGAGTAATGAGCAGCGACATGCATTGCATTGAACACACACACACACACTTCAATGAAGTGATTAAGCAGCCTGAGATACATATATATATATATATATATATATATATACACACAATAGATGCCGGTTATTAGCAACCTTGATAATGACAACTTTCGCTTATTAACAACATTTTGTTTCCCAGGAACCAGTCCTGGCCCATACACTGTAATGTTAATGGAATTCTGATATTAGCAACTGCACGCCGCTTATTGACAGCTTTATTACTAGTTGCCAGCGCTACAGACGCACGTGCATGATGTGTGCACATGCTTCGTGCAGCTTTTATAACACACTGACTAAATACTCCTCTACAGCTTGGAATCTTTGGAAAGTGCCATTGTAATGTTCAAACCATACATGGTTCAAGGCTGCTTTTCGTTGTTAATTTCTGATGCCATGAACATGCTGTTGGCTGAATACTTCTTCTATTGTAATAATATTACAGCATTCTGTCCTGGCCTGGAATCAAGCAGAAGATTGAGAGGTGAATCCTATAGTGAAGTCACAGATTCCCAGCCCCCAGCTCTTTATGGGATTTACAGGGTTTAGTATGTGTGCCCCTTTTCTGTTTAATGTGAGGTTTACTGCATCACTTCTACACCACTGTTGTGTTAATAATGCAAGGAGCTACATGTTGGCAGTATCTCATTCTGTTTCTTTTGTCAGCCTCTGGCCATGCAGGATCAGTAAGGACACACAGTGTGTGGATGGTGAATGCAGGATTTATGTGCTGTTGGATGTGTTGAACTGTTAAGGACATCGATAGTAATTGATCATTTTTTAAGAACAAATGAATTCAATAGAAGAGAGGCTTTAAAGTCTTAAACCAGCTTGAGTTTCCCACAGGTTGTGAAATGAAATGGAATAATGTCATGCTGTAGAAATGACAGTGACTGTTGTAAGTGAAATCAGTGAGGGTCTGAAGCTCCTTTTGTGTACAGATTGGACTGCAGTCTAGCTCCCACCTGACTGCATGGCCCCATTCTCACTTCAGTTAACCGCACGCATCAGGCAGTGCTTAAAGAAAGATTCACCCCATAGCAGTGCTTAAAGAAAGATTCACCCCATAGCAGTGCTTAAAGAAAGATTCACCCATAGCAGTGCTTAAAGAAAGATTCACCCGTAGCAGTGCTTAAAGAAAGATTCACCCCGTAGCAGTGCTTAAAGAAAGATTCACCCCGTAGCAGTGCTGAAAGAAAGATTCACCCATAGCAGTGCTTAAAGAAAGATTCACCCGTAGCAGTGCTTAAAGAAAGATTCACCCGTAGCAGTGCTTAAAGAAAGCTTCACCCATAGCAGTGCTTAAAGAAAGATTCACCCATAGCAGTGCTTAAAGAAAGATTCACCCATAGCAGTGCTTAAAGAAAGATTCACCCATAGCAGTGATTAAAGAAAGATTCACCCATAGCAGTGCTTAAAGAAAGATTCACCCATAGCAGTGATTAAAGAAAGATTCACCCATAGCAGTGCTTAAAGAAAGATTCACCCGTAGCAGTGCTGAAAGAAAGATTCACCCGTAGCAGTGCTTAAAGAAAGATTCACCCGTAGCAGTGCTTAAAGAAAGATTCACCCCGTAGCAGTGCTTAAAGAAAGATTCACCCCGTAGCAGTGCTGAAAGAAAGATTCACCCATAGCAGTGCTTAAAGAAAGATTCACCCGTAGCAGTGCTTAAAGAAAGATTCACCCGTAGCAGTGCTTAAAGAAAGCTTCACCCGTAGCAGTGCTTAAAGAAAGATTCACCCATAGCAGTGCTTAAAGAAAGATTCACCCATAGCAGTGCTTAAAGAAAGATTCACCCATAGCAGTGATTAAAGAAAGATTCACCCATAGCAGTGCTTAAAGAAAGATTCACCCATAGCAGTGATTAAAGAAAGATTCACCCATAGCAGTGCTTAAAGAAAGATTCACCCATAGCAGTGATTAAAGAAAGATTCACCCATAGCAGTGCTTAAAGAAAGATTCACCCCGTAGCAGTGCTGAAAGAAAGATTCACCCGTAGCAGTGCTTAAAGAAAGATTCACCCGTAGCAGTGCTTAAAGAAAGATTCACCCCATAGCAGTGCTTAAAGAAAGATTCACCCCGTAGCAGTGCTTAAAGAAAGATTCACCCCATAGCAGTGCTTAAAGAAAGATTCACCCCGTAGCAGTGATTAAAGAAAGAGTCACCCCATAGCAGTGCTTAAAGAAAGATTCACCCGTAGCAGTGCTTAAAGAAAGATTCACCCGTAGCAGTGCTGAAAGAAAGATTCACCCGTAGCAGTGCTTAAAGAAAGATTCACCCCATAGCAGTGCTTAAAGAAAGATTCACCCGTAGCAGTGCTTAAAGAAAGATTCACCCATAGCAGTGCTTAAAGAAAGATTCACCCGTAGCAGTGCTTAAAGAAAGATTCACCCGTAGCAGTGCTTAAAGAAAGATTCACCCCATAGCAGTGCTTAAAGAAAGATTCACCCGTAGCAGTGCTTAAAGAAAGATTCACCCGTAGCAGTGCTTAAAGAAAGATTCACCCGTAGCAGTGCTGAAAGAAAGATTCACCCGTAGCAGTGCTTAAAGAAAGATTCACCCGTAGCAGTGCTTAAAGAAAGATTCACCCCATAGCAGTGCTTAAAGAAAGATTCACCCGTAGCAGTGCTGAAAGAAAGATTCACCCGTAGCAGTGCTTAAAGAAAGATTCACCCCATAGCAGTGCTTAAAGAAAGATTCACCCGTAGCAGTGCTTAAAGAAAGATTCACCCATAGCAGTGCTTAAAGAAAGATTAATCCGTAGCAGTGCTGAAAGAAAGATTCACCCATAGCAGTGCTTAAAGAAAGATTCACCCGTAGCAGTGCTTAAAGAAAGAGTCACCCCATAGCAGTGCTTAAAGAAAGATTCACCCCATAGCAGTGCTTAAAGAAAGATTCACCCCATAGCAGTGCTTAAAGAAAGATTCACCCCATAGCAGTGCTTAAAGAAAGATTCACACGTAGCAGTGCTTAAAGAAAGATTCACCCCATAGCAGTGCTTAAAGAAAGATTCACCCGTAGCAGTGCTTAAAGAAAGATTCACCCGTAGCAGTGCTTAAAGAAAGATTCACCCCATAGCAGTGCTTAAAGAAAGATTCACCCCATAGCAGTGCTTAAAGAAAGATTCACCCCATAGCAGTGCTTAAAGAAAGATTCACCCGTAGCAGTGCTTAAAGAAAGATTCACCCGTAGCAGTGCTTAAAGAAAGATTCACCCATAGCAGTGCTTAAAGAAAGATTCACCCGTAGCAGTGCTTAAAGAAAGATTCACCCGTAGCAGTGCTTAAAGAAAGATTCACCCGTAGCAGTGCTGAAAGAAAGATTCACCCCATAGCAGTGCTTAAAGAAAGATTCACCCGTAGCAGTGCTTAAAGAAAGATTCACCCCATAGCAGTGCTTAAAGAAAGATTCACCCGTAGCAGTGCTTAAAGAAAGATTCACCCGTAGCAGTGCTGAAAGAAAGATTCACCCGTAGCAGTGCTTAAAGAAAGAGTCACCCCATAGCAGTGCTTAAAGAAAGATTCACCCCATAGCAGTGCTTAAAGAAAGATTCACCCGTAGCAGTGCTTAAAGAAAGATTCACCCGTAGCAGTGCTTAAAGAAAGAGTCACCCCATAGCAGTGCTTAAAGAAAGATTCACCCGTAGCAGTGCTTAAAGAAAGATTCACCCCATAGCAGTGCTTAAAGAAAGATTCACCCCATAGCAGTGCTTAAAGAAAGATTCACCCGTAGCAGTGCTTAAAGAAAGATTCACCCGTAGCAGTGCTTAAAGAAAGATTCACCCCATAGCAGTGCTTAAAGAAAGATTCACCCCATAGCAGTGCTTAAAGAAAGATTCACCCCATAGCAGTGCTTAAAGAAAGATTCACCCGTAGCAGTGCTTAAAGAAAGATTCACCCGTAGCAGTGCTTAAAGAAAGATTCACCCCATAGCAGTGCTTAAAGAAAGATTCACCCATAGCAGTGCTTAAAGAAAGATTCACCCGTAGCAGTGCTTAAAGAAAGAGTCACCCCATAGCAGTGCTTAAAGAAAGATTCACCCGTAGCAGTGCTTAAAGAAAGATTCACCCATAGCAGTGCTTAAAGAAAGATTCACCCGTAGCAGTGCTGAAAGAAAGATTCACCCCGTAGCAGTGCTTAAAGAAAGATTCACCCCATAGCAGTGCTTAAAGAAAGATTCACCCGTAGCAGTGCTTAAAGAAAGATTCACCCGTAGCAGTGCTTAAAGAAAGATTCACCTGTAGCAGTGCTTAAAGAAAGATTCACCCCATAGCAGTGCTTAAAGAAAGATTCACCCATAGCAGTGATTAAAGAAAGATTCACCCCGTAGCAGTGCTTAAAGAAAGATTCACCCCATAGCAGTGCTTAAAGAAAGATTCACCCCATAGCAGTGCTTAAAGAAAGATTCACCCCATAGCAGTGCTTAAAGAAAGATTCACCCGTAGCAGTGCTTAAAGAAAGATTCACCCATAGCAGTGCTTAAAGAAAGATTCACCCCATAGCAGTGCTTAAAGAAAGATTCACCCGTAGCAGTGCTTAAAGAAAGATTCACCCGTAGCAGTGCTTAAAGAAAGATTCACCCCATAGCAGTGCTTAAAGAAAGATTCACCCCATAGCAGTGCTTAAAGAAAGATTCACCCGTAGCAGTGCTTAAAGAAAGATTCACCCGTAGCAGTGCTTAAAGAAAGATTCACCCATAGCAGTGCTTAAAGAAAGATTCACCCGTAGCAGTGCTTAAAGAAAGATTCACCCGTAGCAGTGCTTAAAGAAAGATTCACCCGTAGCAGTGCTGAAAGAAAGATTCACCCCATAGCAGTGCTTAAAGAAAGATTCACCCGTAGCAGTGCTTAAAGAAAGATTCACCCCATAGCAGTGCTTAAAGAAAGATTCACCCGTAGCAGTGCTTAAAGAAAGATTCACCCGTAGCAGTGCTGAAAGAAAGATTCACCCGTAGCAGTGCTTAAAGAAAGAGTCACCCCATAGCAGTGCTTAAAGAAAGATTCACCCCATAGCAGTGCTTAAAGAAAGATTCACCCGTAGCAGTGCTTAAAGAAAGATTCACCCGTAGCAGTGCTTAAAGAAAGATTCACCCCATAGCAGTGCTTAAAGAAAGATTCACCCGTAGCAGTGCTTAAAGAAAGATTCACCCGTAGCAGTGCTGAAAGAAAGATTCACCCCATAGCAGTGCTTAAAGAAAGATTCACCCCATAGCAGTGCTTAAAGAAAGATTCACCCATAGCAGTGCTTAAAGAAAGATTCACCCGTAGCAGTGCTTAAAGAAAGAGTCACCCCATAGCAGTGCTTAAAGAAAGATTCACCCGTAGCAGTGCTTAAAGAAAGATTCACCCATAGCAGTGCTTAAAGAAAGATTCACCCGTAGCAGTGCTGAAAGAAAGATTCACCCCGTAGCAGTGCTTAAAGAAAGATTCACCCCATAGCAGTGCTTAAAGAAAGATTCACCCGTAGCAGTGCTTAAAGAAAGATTCACCCGTAGCAGTGCTTAAAGAAAGATTCACCTGTAGCAGTGCTTAAAGAAAGATTCACCCCATAGCAGTGCTTAAAGAAAGATTCACCCATAGCAGTGATTAAAGAAAGATTCACCCCGTAGCAGTGCTTAAAGAAAGATTCACCCCATAGCAGTGCTTAAAGAAAGATTCACCCCATAGCAGTGCTTAAAGAAAGATTCACCCCATAGCAGTGCTTAAAGAAAGATTCACCCGTAGCAGTGCTTAAAGAAAGATTCACCCATAGCAGTGCTTAAAGAAAGATTCACCCCATAGCAGTGCTTAAAGAAAGATTCACCCCATAGCAGTGCTTAAAGAAAGATTCACCCCATAGCAGTGCTTAAAGAAAGATTCACCCGTAGCAGTGCTTAAAGAAAGATTCACCCATAGCAGTGCTTAAAGAAAGATTCACCCCATAGCAGTGCTTAAAGAAAGATTCACCCCGTAGCAGTGCTTAAAGAAAGATTCACCCGTAGCAGTGCTTAAAGAAAGATTCACACGTAGCAGTGCTGAAAGAAAGATTCACCCGTAGCAGTGCTGAAAGAAAGATTCACCCCATAGCAGTGCTTAAAGAAAGATTCACCCCATAGCAGTGCTTAAAGAAAGATTCACCCCATAGCAGTGCTTAAAGAAAGATTCACCCGTAGCAGTGCTTAAAGAAAGATTCACCCGTAGCAGTGCTTAAAGAAAGATTCACCCCATAGCAGTGCTTAAAGAAAGATTCACCCGTAGCAGTGCTTAAAGAAAGATTCACCCGTAGCAGTGCTTAAAGAAAGATTCGCCCATAGCAGTGCTTAAAGAAAGATTCACCCCATAGCAGTGCTTAAAGAAAGATTCACCCATAGCAGTGCTTAAAGAAAGATTCACCCATAGCAGTGATTAAAGAAAGATTCACCCCATAGCAGTGCTTAAAGAAAGATTCACCCGTAGCAGTGCTTAAAGAAAGATTCACCCGTAGCAGTGCTTAAAGAAAGATTCACCCATAGCAGTGCTTAAAGAAAGAGTCACCCCATAGCAGTGCTTAAAGAAAGAGTCACCCCATAGCAGTGCTTAAAGAAAGATTCACCCCATAGCAGTGCTTAAAGAAAGATTCACCCATAGCAGTGATTAAAGAAAGATTCACCCATAGCAGTGATTAAAGAAAGATTCACCCGTAGCAGTGATTAAAGAAAGATTCACCCGTAGCAGTGCTTAAAGAAAGATTCACCCATAGCAGTGCTTAAAGAAAGATTCACCCGTAGCAGTGCTTAAAGAAAGATTCACCCATAGCAGTGCTTAAAGAAAGATTCACCCCATAGCAGTGCTTAAAGAAAGATTCACCCCATAGCAGTGCTTAAAGAAAGATTCACCCCATAGCAGTGCTTAAAGAAAGATTCACCCGTAGCAGTGCTTAAAGAAAGATTCACCCGTAGCAGTGCTTAAAGAAAGATTCACCCCATAGCAGTGCTTAAAGAAAGATTCACCCCATTGCAGTGCTTAAAGAAAGATTCACCCGTAGCAGTGCTTAAAGAAAGATTCACCCCATAGCAGTGCTTAAAGAAAGATTCACCCATAGCAGTGCTTAAAGAAAGATTCACCCAATAGCAGTGCTTAAAGAAAGATTCACCCATAGCAGTGCTTAAAGAAAGATTCACCCCATAGCAGTGCTTAAAGAAAGATTCACCCCATAGCAGTGCTTAAAGAAAGATTCACCCCATAGCAGTGCTTAAAGAAAGATTCACCCATAGCAGTGCTTAAAGAAAGATTCACCCGTAGCAGTGCTTAAAGAAAGAGTCACCCCATAGCAGTGCTTAAAGAAAGATTCACCCGTAGCAGTGCTTAAAGAAAGATTCACCCGTAGCAGTGCTTAAAGAAAGATTCACCCGTAGCAGTGCTTAAAGAAAGATTCACCCCATAGCAGTGCTTAAAGAAAGATTCACCCGTAGCAGTGGTTAAAGAAAGATTCACCCGTAGCAGTGGTTAAAGAAAGATTCACCCGTAGCAGTGCTTAAAGAAAGATTCACCCCATAGCAGTGCTTAAAGAAAGATTCACCCCATAGCAGTGCTTAAAGAAAGATTCACCCCATAGCAGTGCTTAAAGAAAGATTCACCCATAGCAGTGCTTAAAGAAAGATTCACCCGTAGCAGTGCTTAAAGAAAGATTCACCCATAGCAGCGGGCTGGTTATGCCACCGTTAACAAGTGGATTATTCTTCAGTATGACGGGCTGTCCTGTTTATAGCAACAAAAAACAACACACTTTTGAAGCAGAATGTAGGGGAAGCGGTTCCAGTCAAAATACTGTCCTATAAATCCATGCTTTCTGCTCCCTTGATCCTCTGCTTTTGAAACCTGGTGTCGACCGCCTCGGTACATCTTCTGAGCAAACAAACCATCCTGGCTGTCTGAGCTGTCTGGTGCAGTTTTGGTGTCAGTCTATGTTTTTTTATTTTTTTTCAGCAGCAGCAGCCTGGATTGGGTTTAGTTTGCTCCCTGGCATAAAGGCTTGGTGCCTGAACCTCACAGCTGTTTTACAAATCCTCGTTGTGTGGCAGCAGCCTCAGGCATCACCCTGGTATTAACTGTAAAGAATGTCAGGAGAATAGGCCAGGTCCTTTACTACAGCCCAAGACAGACTCCCCCTGCTATAGGAAACCACAATCCATTATTATTATTATTATTATTATTATTATTATTATTATTATTATTATTATTATTATTATTATTAATAATAATAAAATAAAATACAAAGCTTAATAAAAGAAAGTTGTATTTAACTCTTCTAGGAATCATGTATTTTTATATCATATTATTGCTATCTGTTGAAATAGCACAAATATTATTTGAATACAAAAAAAGAGGCAAAATTGAGAAGCAACATTTTTATTAATTTTCAAGTATATAAGCCATAGAGACATTCTATCTGGAAACATAAGCAATATATAAAATAGATGTTTATACAATTAAAACTATAAACTTGTGTTTTTATTTCCTAATGAACAAAAGAATTCTGCTGAAATGGCAGTCACATTTACAGAATAGATATTTAATCCCATTGTCCTAAAATAACGTCTAGATTTAACACGAAGAGTCGCCAGCTGTTTAAACTCTGAATCATGATTTAGTCTAGAAAGGATAATCACTGCAATGTGAACACATTAGTTAGATGAAACAACAGAGAGCTTTGTTCTGACACAAATACAGTATTACAGCTGCTGCATTGCACATCTTAAAACATGTTTGAAAGAGAAAGAACATGATGCATACTGTACAGTGCATTGAGTGAAGGCTTCCTTTCCATCCTCTGCTGTTGCTCCATGAGCAATCTGACAGTCAGATATCTGAATTGTTCTTATTGTGATTCAATCCGAAAATACAGCACTGTATCAGACCGCCAGTGTATCCCTCCTGGCTAGATTTCATCCTGTAATTGAGATCAATTCTATACAGTGCCATCCTTCTTTAGTATATCACCGTAGATCAGGCAAATATGCACTGTTTTTTTTGTTGTTTTTTTTAATATAAATCCAACTCCAGCCCAATGTTTAAAACCACTCTGTTAAATTAATAATCCTCATGGAACAGTATCATTCTTTTTTTCTCTGTAGAAGCAAAGCTGAATTAAACTGAAGGGCTTTTGCATAATTGATTGCTTCTATTTTAGTTGAATCCCAGCAGAAAATCTGTCTTCTAAAGAAATGGACGATGGAACAGGATGAGCCCGTGCTCTGCAGTACAAGAATAGACACAGTTCAAATGACAGGGTCACTTTAAGAATGATGGGAACTCATATGGAAGTAATGAGCACAGGGTTTAAAATGAAGACAGGCTGTACATATATGCCCATGTGCATTGTATATATGCTCTGTTTGTTTGTAACACTTAAGAGAGACAGCATTGCTACTTAGGGGGGATTCAATCAAAACTGACAGCGCTGCTATATAACCCCCTGTTCTGTGCCGGTATTCAATCAGATACTGCTAAGGGGTGTCCTACATTAAATCTGTTCTCAATTAAGGGCTTATCAAATGACAGCACATTTCTTGCTTTGGCAAGGGTATGTGTCCTCCTGTGTCTAGCACTTGGATTGAATATCGCTATAGAATGGAAATAACATGAGTCATAAAGTGGTGCTGTATTTGTTTTGATTGAATCCCCCTCTAGCTGGCTTGTATGAACAGTTCAAAGGTAACGGGAGGGGAATGCCAATGCTAATTGACTCTGTCTTACAGTACAGTGCAATGCAGTAATACAAGCAGGGTAGACAATAATGCAGTAATATAAACACTTTCAAGGGCCACGTGCACTAATATTTGGCTCCCATGCAAGTTCCAGAGGAGCAAACAGGCTGTCAATGGAACAAAACGTTGAAAATGGGAAGCAATACAATCTGCAATATGGATTTGTTTTGAGTGACATAGGAATCTTTTCACTGGATCACAACCTTTATAACCTTGACATAGAGTGTTTTAATACTCTAGAAATGGTAGAAATATTCAGAATTGTAATTTAAGGGTTCTTAAATCCTTGTGTGTTCAGAAGTTGTTTCTGAATAATTGCATAATATTAATCGTTTTTTTACTTCATTCAATTCTGTAAAAAGTCAAAATAACAGAGATCTTTTTGCCTGAAATGTTGGAGCCTATTTCTAAAGTATTAGCAGGTAGACTATTATTCACTGGTCCCCTTATAAAGTTTTAGCATGATAATCCCCATGTTATTAACCATCCTTTACCAGGCTTTACCATACTTTTCTGTGATTTACCACGCTTACCACTGCTTGACCACACTTAACTATCCCATGGTGCATTGCAGTAACCTCTTGTAAGGTTCCTAGCATGCTAACCCCTTCTCTGCTTGACCGCACTTTGCTATCCCATGGTGCACTGCAGTAACCTCTTGTAAGGTTCCTAGCATGCTAATGCTTTATAGAAAGGCCCTTGCTTGAAACAGGCCCAGACTGAGGTAGCAGAAAGCTGAATATCTCGTTCTAGCTCTCCGTTCAGCCTCACTGAATACATTATGGCCAGATGACGCTGACAGAGCTTGTAAATGAAGAAAGTTAATTAGTGTTCCGGAAGGCAGCGTTTGCACATTTGCCTGACTGGATTGTCGGTGTAAAAGGTCATCCTGAAAGAGCTTCCAGAGCCATGCACCCCTGCACCCCAGTCTGTAATAGCAGTAATAGCAGGACCATTGAAGAGTCCTAAACTTCACTATCGTTATCGGTGCTAATCAGTTTAAAAGTGTGGTTTTATATATGCATGTGTATTGCAGAGTGTTACAACATTATTATAACACAGCAGCATCATCATTCAGCCCCACCACGTTGAATACATCTCAGATCCCTTCTGGTTTAGTGTCCACAGTTTAAAGCATTGTAACAGGCGGTTCAACCTCGGTCTAGGAAACAAATAGGTTAATTAGTTATAAACACCAACAGGAAAATAGCTAAACATGTGATGAGTCTCCTGAATGGTTATTAGTCAGACGTGGTTAGTGTGTAACCCTCAGCGGGGAAACCTTTTCTTTATTGACCAGCTGCAGTGTAACATGTTTATCAATCAATCAATCAATCTTTATTTTATATAGCGCCTTTCATAGTGGACCACCATCACAAAGCGATGTACAAGATGCAGTAACAACAAGAACATCCATAATAACTGATTACTGATGAAGGAATGGCCCCTGATGAATCACACAGGTTAACTAACTGACACTTTCCTTGAGCAGCTTGTTTTTTTTGTTTTGTTTTTTGCAGGTTGCAGATTTCCTCTCATCAGCACGTTTTAATTAGCTGGATTTACATGCATTTTCTTTCTAGCATATGGGATCCAAGAGGATCTGGATTCTGTTTAGAACGCGCTGCAAAGCGGCTCCACTGATCAAGGTGCGTTTTCATGCACAGCTTGTAATGGGTCATCATGAGGTCACAGGCTCGACAAAGACTTACATCTTTACCTAAGTTTCAGACTGTTTTGATGAAAATCCAAGTGCCATATTGTTTACAACTGAATGACATCTGTATTCACATACAGAATGGTTCACAGTCAATATTCAGATTTCAATCAACACAGTCAGAAAGCAGGGTATAGATAACTCAACCCTGATTTTCTACATTTTCTCATGATCCGGATCTCGGAATCCGACCATCTGAGCGGAACGAAATGGGCCGTGTCAAGAGATTTAACCCATGACATCACACGAAATGGGCCATGACAAGAGATCTAACCCATGACATCACATGAAATAGGCCATGACAAGAGATCTAACCCATGACATCACATGAAATGGGCCATGACAAGAGATCTAACCCATGACATTACACGAAATGGGCCATGACAAGAGATCTAACCCATGACATCACACGAAATGGGCCATGTCAAGAGATCTAACCATAACATCACACATGCAATATTTTCGTGCAAATCAATTGAACGGGGTCGAAGTTATTAAAGTACAAAAATGGAGGCCTTAACATTAAAGTACCATCTCAACCCTTAGAAAATAACACTGTTTATTAACTAATAAACACATTGAAGCATGTCGATACTCTATTAACTTGGATTCAGACAGAGTGTGATCTTTGACTTAAAGAATGGGTTTCTGCCCTTGTATGTACAGCATTATGAAACAAACTAACTAACACAATGACTGGAGCCTCCTTCACACCCTTCCAATTAGATAATCAGTCATGGGGGTGGATTCAATCAACTAACACTAATAAATATAAATAAATAAATAACAAGCATGTCCCTTGTCCCTTGTCCACCAATGCCATGCTCTTCTTCCTGGAAGTAGCAAGACGTGCTGGTTTCCTGGGACAGGCACATTTACTGGCTTCGTACTTTCTGTAACATGCAGTAGGAGGTTTGGAGACACTCAGTCCAGGTTTACTGTACTGTTATGAGACATTTTTTTTCACAGAGGGATCAGACGTGCTGCTGCTTAGATCCGTTGATTAGACTCCAACACTCTTTTCTTAATCAAACCAGAACAAGCAGCTCTTGGTCCCTGGACTGCCAGTGACTCCTGCTGATGTCTTTGTTGAGTACAGTCCAGTCGCTGGCTTGACTCTCAATGTGCAGAGAAGCCACAGCTCTTCAGAGTGGAATTCAGATATATGTATATATTTATATTTCAAGGGTGAGGAAAGCATGTTATGTCACTGGACCGAAAACTCGAAATCTGATTGGCTCAAAGCTACTGCGTAATTCCTTGCAACCTACCTGACGTCTCATCACACACAGAAGCTGGAAGCAATACCTGGGCTTCAGACCACAAGGAGAACAGTGAAACCTCAAATACATCACATTGACATTTAATAGCAGTAGTACCCTCCACATCTGCAATGAGCTGAATCACAGAGCAGTCCGGTAACGTCCTGTAATCGCCTCTCTCAAAACCAAAGCAATCATTCCCAGCAGAGAGAATCGCCAGATGTTTGCTGCCCCATAATTCTGCTCGCTCCAGATGTTGAATATTATTGCTTTGGTACGTCATGGACACAGCAGATAGAATTTTCTTTGTTGTATCTAAGGTTTTGTTTTGTGGTGTGTAAGGATATTGCACACTGGGTGATTATGAAGGCACTTGACCACTTTGCACTGCTGCCGTGGAACAACTAGACAATGAGAAAGGTAAAGGCGACATGGAAGAGTTAAAATGTTCTTGGCCCACAGAGCAGTGCTGGTAATTCATCTCAGTGTAGCTGCTGGGTATAGCCCCTCAAGTCTGGTGGAGGGGTTCCATGTGTAGATGCTGAAAGGTTATTCCACAGCAGCAGTGCACAGTGCCCAGATGAGCTGATATTCACTCTGCTCCTCCAGCTTCTATTGAGAAAATGTCACACAGGTTATTTAGGATTATGCACTGTGTTTTAGCCAACCAGATTGAGAGTTTTCATCCAAATGATATTTGCAGTAACATTGCATTGTGCTTTGGAGCAGAAGCTTAGCGATTCAAGCCAATAGCCTTCTCTTGAGACAAAGTTTGTAGGTGTTGCTATTTATTACATTTGATTAAATCCCAAAATATATTGTATATATTCATAGTAAATAAATATGGTGTAAAACTCTATATGGTTTAAACGGCTGTGAGGAAACTCTATCAGATTCACTCTCTAGTAGTCTTCCATTCCTGCTGTTAGCTGAACAGTTAGACTACTGATTTCCGAAGGAGATTCCAAACATAGTAAGTGAGTCTTTACTTCCCATTCCTAAACCCCCACCCCACAAAAACAGAGACACTACAGAAGCATCCTTGGAAAGACAAATCCATTGTCTCTTTTAAATGAAATCCGGCACCCACTTTGATTGTGGCTCCTCTGAGGGGTAGGGGAGCATCAGGGTCAGTTTAAGAGCTCTGCAGACAGGCTCCTCTGAGGGGTAGGGGAGCATCAGGGTCAGTCTAAGAGCTCTGCAGACAGGCTCCTCTGAGGGGTAGGGGAGCATCAGGGTCAGTCTAAGAGCTCTGCAGACAGGCTCCTCTGAGGGGTAGGGGAGCATCAGGGTCAGTTTAAGAGCTCTGCAGACAGGCTCCTGCCGCAGCGCGCGGAGCGGCACTTGAGTTCTTGGTAGCACTGGACGAAGCTGTGGTAGATGAAAGTGATGGGCAGCGCCAGCAGGACAATGCCACTGACCACACAGACCCCTCCCAGCACTCTCCCGGGCATGGTGATGGGGTACATGTCTCCATAGCCAACGGTGGTCATGGAGATAATAACCCACCAGCAGGCAGCGGGGATGCTGGCGTAGTCCTCGTTGCCCATGTCCAGGTCCAGCCCATGCTCCAGCAGCTGGGACAGAGCCCCGAAGATGACCATGGCCACGCAGATGAAGACCAGTAGCATGACCATCTCACGGTAGCAGCGCTTCAGAGTCAACCCCAGAGTCTGCAGCCCCAGGAAGTGGCGGGCCAGCTTGATGAGCCAAAAGATCCTCATCATGCGGAGCACGCGCAGGGTCACCCCGGCCCGCTGCAGCTGCGAGTTCTCGCCGGTCAGCCCCGTCATCAACACGGAGATGTAGTACGGGGTGATAGCCAGCATGTCGATGATGTTCAGGGGCCGTCGCATGAACTTGCACTTGTCCTTCGACACGATGAAGCGCACGATGCATTCCGCCGTGAACCAGCCAATGCACACCGCCTCGATTATCCTGCAAGACACAAAGCGCAATAAAGGAGGGGGTAGGAGGTTATTTTGTTGCATTTTATTGTAAAGGAAGGCAGCCATTTGTGGGAAGTATCCTAAGGTGAGCTGTTCAGTATACTGGGTTCAGCCAGCAGATGATCAGTGCCTCAGTTAATATAAACTGGTTAATGATCGCGATCTGGTGACTACAGGCATTGCTGAATCATGAAGTGGCAAAAATAATCTAAAAGATGTACCTATAATCTAAGATTGCTCGTCTGGGATGATTTGATGATCAAAAGCTATTGGTTGCCAAGCCACTAAATAATGAGCTGATTCAAAAGCATTTCAAGATGCAGATTAAGGGCTGGGGATCATGGAAGGCAGCAGTTTGCTAATAAAATGTCAAGGGGAGGGGAAAGGAGATAAAGAGACCCAAACAGCAAACCGCATTCTGATCAGGGTTTCAGAGAGACTTTGAGGCATATGGGTTGCATTCATTGATCATGATTTCTCATCAAGATAGTGAATGATTTGTGAAGATGATGATAAAGCAGCAGCCCTGTCCTCCTCTCCCATGTGCTGTAAGTCTCTCCTGACCCCTGTTCTGTGCCTGGATTCTTATTCTCCTTTTCCATGCTTCCCACATTTTCAGCTTCTCCCATGATGATCACAAACCTCTCCCTCCTTGCCGGTCCTGTTTCAATCTGCAAGGCTCATATTTTACCTTCGTCAGTGCCAGTGCTGTGGAGGGCTGTGTGCTTTTCCCGTCTGCTGATCCCACACAGTCACAACCACGCTCCACTGTGAGCATGGCGCGCCTATACATTACCTCTCTGAGTGACTGCCATGGAAGAGGTTTAATGTGGGAATAGACTGGGAAGTTAACAGTGTGATTAGTCAGATGGAAACAAGGCATTCACGAATGTTAAGGTGATTCAGGCTGCCATAACCATTTGTTGGGTAGAAGATCGTTTTTGTTAAAAAAAAAAAAACAGACACAATACAATATAAAATGAATGTCCCATAATGCATTGCATCTAGGCATCACACCTCCCCTATCACAAAGTGGCGTTTTGATCTATCGTCTCAACATTTTTAAGTACGCATCAACACATTAATGAATGGATTTATTTAATACCTGCCTATAAACACTTCTGAATGGCAATTCCCAGTACAAGTACAAGTAGCAGCACACCCCTACTTGTAACAATGCAACACTTTACCTTTCCACATCAAGAACACTGAAAAGGCAAATGAGCTATCCAATATCATTTATAACACTGTACTAGAGCTATTAATCAGGTGAAAGACATGGGGTGGTCACCCTAGAATGAGCTATCCAATATCTAAAAAAAAACTACTTTCCAAACTTTTGCAAAATGTTACAAAAGTTGGCATTGTGCCAACCAGCTGGATGGACAGGAGACATTACTCATTGACTAGACTTGTAATAAGCTTCACATCTTCGTTTGCAAGCCAAGAAAGCTTATCACAGTCTAGCAGGTTTTAAAGTGTTTGAGAGAGAAGCAATAAAAACAACTCGATAATCTGATTTCAAAAGACATCAGTCAATACCACAGGTCTTCCTAACTGTTTCAGGGTGGCACTGTAATTGAGAAATACAAATTGAGCATACATAACGTGCAAATCAGAATGATTCATTTTGAAATTGAGTGCCATAAAACAGAATAAAATGTAAAAACAAATCTGGTATCCGGAAATCTTGTTACAGTCCAAGGCTCACCATGAATGTTTCATTTATAACACTGTACTAGAGCTATTAATCAGGTGAAAGACATGGGGTGAGGAGGATCAGCTCTGCAGTGTCTCAGCTTCATAGATGTTTGAAAGAGCAGAACACTAATGAGAGCTGCACTCTAGTGAATCCTCCTTGCAGTGTGTTATACAATGAGAGCTGCTCTAGTGAATCCTCTTTGCAGTGTGCTATGTTATGAGAGCTGCACTCTAGTGAATCCTCCTTGCAGTGTGCTCTGCAATGAGAGCTGCACTCTAGTGAATCCTCTTTGCATTGTGCTGTACATGCTGGCTGCTCTGTTCCTGTTACTGGGCACAATGAGGCTGTGTGGTCCAGTGGTTAAGTGGTTAAAGAAAAGGGCTTGTAACCAGGAGGTCCCCAGTTCAAATCCCACCTCAGCTACTGACTCATTGTGTGACCCTGAGCAAGTCACTTAACCTCCTTGCACTCCGTCTTTCGGATGAGATGTAATTGTAAGTGACTCTGCAGCTGATGCATAGTTCACACACCCTAGTCTCTGTAAATCGCCTTGGATAAAGGCGTCTGCTAAATAAACAAATAATAATAATAATGAGCTTCCTCTTATTGGCGCCAATTTACAAATAGCTTAGTGCATGTTACAGTACACTGAACCTGATAAAACAGCACTGATAGACAGCTCTGCCTGTCATGGCCTGGGACTCTTCTCTGTGACCTCTGGGATGGAATCTGCTTGTCAGGCTGGAGGAGGAAAGCTCCTTTAATTCAGCTGGTAGCCTCCTTCTCGGCAGCAGAAAGGTAGTTTGATTTTTTCTTTTTTGTGATCTACTCTGCCCACTGGAACAGATGATTGTGACAATGAGAATCTGGACAGGACTCACAAGTACAGTATACACAATCAAAATGCAAGCATAATTATACAACATGTATAAATTCACAAACCCAAACACAAACAATGATATTTGCATTGTACCATACTTTTCTTGTGTTATACTATGCATCTGCTGTTTAGGTTTGTACAATACTTTACTCTGCTCCAAATTGCCATACTTGACTAGACTTTCACTATGCTTTACCACATTTTGCTGCGTTTTTTACCATAGTAAACGTTTAGAAGGGCTATTACACCTGTGTCAAGACTCATTAGCATACAGGGCTGCACAGCAAAATAGAAAGGCTGCTGAAACCATGCGTCCACTCGCTAGTTCACAGCATTCTCCAAGACGGGATGGCCCTGGTGTTTCAGGTATTTCACACAGACCACGATCAGTGTGGGGCCAAAAACATGTATTTGTACAACGACTTACACAAGCACCAGTGATAGCAGTCCTGTCCAGTATATCAGATGCGTCTTTAGAATCACCTTGCATTAGTTTATGGGTCTGCTGTTTTTAAAGACCTCTTAAGGAAACTTCCCTGCACAGAATGAAATCGTTTATTTATTTAAAAACGTTTTCAGTGATACATTTATAAATTGTGGATTATTTATATATTTATGTATTTATTTTATGAATAAATGTACGACGTGTGGAACATTATTAGTTTGTTCAATATCATTCAGTGTATTTGGTTTCCTTATCAATACAGGATAATTCAGACCTCAAGTGCTCTCCAGACAACAGGTGTGTGTAGACCAACAATTATATTATCAATCACTGCCCAATTATGTTTTTTTTTTTGTTTTTTTTAAATTATCCAAGTGAATATATGGACGCGAATGGACCAAATAAATCAATACATACAAAATAAATAAATAAATAAATCGCAATTGACTGGAAATGCTATAGATCGATCGTTGTGAATTACCTGTACTGTTCCACACACATGCCATTGAAATTAATTTGAATCGCACAGTTAAAATGCTACTATGTTAACTGGTCCAAACTTTCCGAGGCAACCTACAGTGCGGCTGTGTCCTTGTATCCCAATGCAAAAAGCAGGTACAGCTAAGATTCTCACTCTGCATTCTGTGTGGGGTCTCACTGACTGTTTTGTAAGATCGGTGGTTGTTGCATTTTGTTTTTTGGCTGAGCGGGTTCTAAGGCATTTGATCTAGTATATATTTATAATGAGCGGCGCTGCTATTTTTTTCTCTTCAGATTTCGGTTCCGGTGAATTGCATGGCACTCCAGAGGCGAGCAAGAGACGCAGAGAGCGCACCCCTCAATCCGGACCGCAACACCTGCTGCCTGCCAGCCAGACCCCGGCCTCTCTCAAGCACGCCTGGTAAGTGTGCTGGACTGCTTGCCGGTGTTTGTGAAGTAGACTCGTATCCACTGGGAGAGCTGAGACTCGGTCGTGAGTAGAGCCCATGCTTATGAAAGGCATGGAAGTCGAGAGGATGTGACCATCTAATGTGGGTTGTGATGTGTAAATCCAAAATGTATAATATCTTCCTCCCATAATTCAGAGTTGGAAAGCGCGGAAATAGTGTTCGCCGCGGAAAAGTTGCCAAGTCGATGACCGCGGTGATCTCGCGCACAGTCTTTCAGCACCACAGACAGCTCCCGTCTGCAGGGAAGCCGCTGTAGTGCATTCCTCACATACGATACAGTAGGGTATTAAATCGCGGGTGATTTTTCAGGTAGCAATATTAATCTATATTTCTTATTAAAGTTATTTTAAAAACATAGATAGCATGGTTTTCCACCCGTGGCTTTATTCTAAACATACATTTGAAATATAATCTACCAATGACACTGGAAGTAGGTCACCTGCTTCCTGCCGTTTTATTATTTGGTAATGCACCGTCATTATACGGATCAAGACACCATATTGACAATAGCATGCCAATGAAAAAAAGCAGTCGTGTCTGCTAAAAGTGTATCTGGGTATAATTCATGACTTTCATGTTAAATCTGTTTATATTTTCAAGATCCCTAGGAGTTTGTAGTTTACTCCTATTTTGAAAGAAATCCAATACATCCAACAAAGGGCTCTAAAAGCATGCGCCTACCTGTCTCCCCTTTCTTATTAAAACAATGCATTGTTTTATTTGTTGCTTTTTTCGTCGGGTGTTCTCAGTGGAAGGGATCTGGAATCGGAACGCTACACTGCACTCTGTTTGTTCTGATGAGATATTAACGCTGCCACAGCGTGAGAAGCTTTCAAGGGACGCTTCGCACTTACAGATTACTTTGATTTTCTGATTGAAGGAAGAACATGGTTTGTCTGGATACAACAAGATTATGCAGATGTATTATTATTATTATTATTATTATTATTATTATTATTATTATTATTATTATTATTATTATTATTATTATTATTATTATTTTAAATGAGGCTACTTTAATGTAACATTATTGAATTCGATGACGTTGTTGAAATCTGTCTGAACTAAAGGTTCTTGAAAGATATAAGAATTGAGGAACAGTGCCACACGGAGACAGGATTCCCTGAAATCGGAGGCTGAACTTATCCACAAACAAACAAACATAATAATAATAATAATAATAATAATAATAATAATAATAATAATAATAATAATAATAATAATAATAATAACCCTATATGTACCTTTGAACCCAATGAGAATGCACAATAGCTGGGTATACCAAAAGCATTCCTGAGTATCTTTGAGTCGAGTATTTCAAGAGCAAGAGTATTTAAAACTTGCTTACAGCTTGGTTTAACCAGAGTAAATACACAAGAAAAAACACACTTAAAAGTAGATACCAGCAATCTCACCCATTCGACACGCGTGTGCATGCATACACTTTCAAATAAATACGTCCTCGTATAGACCTGCTTCCTTTAAAATCAAACGCAATGTTTGGTCGACAAATGGAAGTACCATTTGCTGGTATTGATTTATCTCACGAAATACCTTCTTATCTGGCTGTGTAAACAGTAAATCCCTGCATTGTGAAACTGTGTTCCAACAAGCAGCTGCTGTACTGTAAAGCTCAGCAGTGATGCTGTTAGAGGAATCACATTGAAACCGGATCTGTGTCATTTCGAGTGATGTTCTCCTCGATCGAACGACAGAAGCACCCGGCTTAACATTCTTATTTTTAAAATTAATTTAAAGAGGCTTCTTACAGTATATGATTTTTAATCAATGTTATTCTATTCCGTAAAGGTAACTGTAAGATACGTGTTTCATGCAAGAACCTTACGCGCTAAAATTAACATCCAAAGTACTGTGCTAAAGAAGATAAGATCAAATACAAACTAATACACAAAACAGTACAGTACTCTGAAAATCTTAGAACATTTGAACAAAGGGTTCTGTGGTGCTCAAGACAAGACAGCGCCCCCCGCCTCTCCAGTCAGCGCTGTCCGTTACCTGAATCACTCAACCTTTTTCTGTTAACTTTCATCAATTCATTATTTGTAGATTCGAAATACTCTTTATAGAAAAAAAGAATCGAGCCTAATCGTGTTTTCTATTAACGGGAACATTTTCTTACTCTCTCAAGCAAATTCCATTATTGCTCAAACCACAAACTGACTCCCATCTGTTTTTTTTCTGACATCAAATGGCTTTGTGGTGAAACCAAATGAATGTTATTGAAAACAAACACACAGGGCAATGTTTCCTGACTGAGCCGGGATACCAGTGTTCTTAATCAGCGTTGTTGCAAACAGCCCCGGTGCGATCATCGGGTTTGCTCTGTCAGTCACTGACTGCAATAAGGTGGCGGAGGTTCCTTTTGTTTCCTAGTTTAGCTGCTTTAATCTACTCTACGGCATTTGTTCAAACGGGTTACACATGGGCTGATCAGATTCCTAATGTGCTGAACAACCACACTTTTCAATAATGTTAACAATGTGGCAGGCTAACTGTATGTCATGCTAGAGAAATAAAATAAAGTATAAATACCCGGAGTGATCCGTTAAGTGCTCTGTGTACCTGTGCTCGTCCACGCTTCTGTTCTCTGCAGTTTTCCAGTCTGGCAGCGTGCTGGCACATAGGATCACCATGGACACAATTACAAATATTACCGACACTGAGGCCAGAATCTGCGCGGCTATGGAGGACATGGGTTCCTCAAAAGTCCTCCGCATCCTCTCCAGCCACTTTGCGCTCCTTCTTCCCCGTCCCGCCGGGTGCTCGCCCTCTTCCTCCACTCTCAGCTCGTCCTCTGTTTTCGTGTCCTCCTCTGAGTAGTAGGTGTAAGTCTCGGACATCCTGTCGTCCAGTCGCCTTTGGCAGCAGAACTCCAGGTGCGCACTTTCCAGCCCCCAGTAGATCATCTCGTTGTAGAAGGCCAGCTCGCACATCTGCGGGGCGAAGCGGAGCTTGCCGTACTTGACATAGAGCATGATAAAGCCGAAAGCTTCCGAGTGCCGGTCAAAGAAAAACTCGTTCCTCTCCCGGTCGTAGTCATCGCACACTTCCAGCACCTCTTTCTCCGACACGCAGCCGTGGAGCCGACTGACTCTCCTGAGAGGGAAATCCTTGATCACATCTCTGGGGAACGCATACTTGATGCCACCCACATTCAGAATGCAAGTGCCGCTTCCAAACTTCATTTTAGTGCAATCCACACAGCAAATACTACTTACGCACTCAAGCAGTGAGCACCGCAGAGGGGCTCTTCTGGTCGGCAAATATATCTCCCATCATCACCACACTCTTTTCCCAAGTCCAGATACAGGTAACCATACGATGTCCAGGCAAAACGAAAAACAGTGAGATTCCAGTACAGAAAAGCCAGTCATCCTTTTCATCTGGTCTTAAATTGCAGTAGTAAGTAGTGAACGCTCAATTGGCGAATTATAAAAAAGAAAAATACTTCTGGTAAGAGCGAACGGAGCGCTTTATAGCTGTGTACTTGTTCAGACTCTCTCTCTCTCTCTCTCTCTCTCTCTCTCTCTCTCTCTCTCTCTCTCTCTCTCTCTCTCTCTCTCTCTCTCTCTCTCTCTCTCTCTCTCTCTCTCTCTCTCTCTCTCTCTCTCTCTCAGCTCTGTAGCTGGCAGTTCTGGTGAGTGATGTCACGTACAGACACACCTCCGCAGTGTACAACAACTGGATTAACTCTCCCGGCATCTTTACGCACCGAGGAAAGCTCCATTGTTCTGTTGCTGTTCGGTGACTGCTGGACCTGCTAGTTCGTCACTTGGTACAATCAAATCATGTTTTTATTGATCGGACTATCTTCTTTTCAATTAAAAATGTAATTTGGCAAGATGGAATCGATTCGCTGAATAGCCATTATAAAATGAAAATGTTCAATAGCCTTCGTATACTGTAGGCTGCTGAACAAACTATAAGACAGATACTGGTGACACGGTAATGATTCAGTATTGAAATCCAGGTTTAGGACTATTTCAAGAGTACCATTATTATTATTATTATTATTAGGAGCAGGAGGAGGAGGAGGGAAACAAAGGGAGTTTGACATTAAACCTTTTTTATGATTTTAATCAGTTCTTTGTTCCATTATATAGTAGAATATGTGCTCTAGACGAATGGGAACATGAAAGTACACGTCCCGTAAGTTCATGGTGCAGCAGGACGGACTGACTGGAGAATGTGACGGTGCGTCAGCATCTGGAACCTCCTTTCTTTCTTTAAAGCCACCATATTTTTGGGAACCAGAAAATACCTCAAGCAGTACCCCTCTCCGTGGGAGGCAGGGTCCACAAGATGAATGGCTCGCTTGCACAGCAAGGCGGCCACTTCCTTCTGAAGTACCGAGGCCTGGAGAGGGTCTGTCATGAAAGTATTCATGATACCTCGAAAGGGAGTACGCCCCAAGCGGAACCCAGGTGTCGAAAAGGAGGTCGAGGCCACCAGCCTTCAGGGGCGCTGCTCGGGCTGCTGAGGCTGAGGCGGGGTAGTTTGGGGTGGCAGTTTGAGGTGGCTGTTTACGGCGCTGGTCCTGAAAACGTCTCCTGTGACGCTGGTGTGTGGGCTGGCCATGTCCTGTGTTCCCCGTTGGTTGGGCCCGGTTGTTTGTTGCTGGTGTGCCCTGTAGGCGATGCCTTAGGTCACCCAGTGGAGACGTGGGGACTGGAACTGTCCTGGTGACAGTCCACATCTGAGGAGCTCGCCAGCGGTTTGACCTGCCCCACGCCAAAGCGCGGGGAGGGAGCAACGTGGCCACCTGCTGGGACGCCTCCCGTTCCCAGTGGGATCTCTGTAAGATCTCCTCCATGGCTGGCCCAAAGGTATGCCCTGGGGAAATAGGCACGTCTAGCAGCGCGGCCTTATCTGCATCAGGAACTCTGGCTTGTGACAGCCACAGCTGTCTCTACGAGCCACAATCAAGCTAGCCAGGCTCCGGCTGTGTGCACCTAGTACTGAGAGCACTATGTGCACCGTGTACCGTGCAGTGCTGTGTCTGTGCACTGACGCTGTGGCGCTGGGCACCAAGTGCTATATGCACTGGGCACTTTGCGCACCAAAATACCTAAGTACTAAGGTACTAAGGGCTTTTCAGCCGGCGAAGTCTGCTCAACAGCGAAGATGCGGCAAGGCCTAGCCCCGTGGAGGAGAGCGTGGCTGGAAGAGTCACTCAACAGTGGGGATACGGCAAGGCCTAGCCCTGTGGAGGAACTGTGTACTTTCAGAAAGAAGCAGACAACCAGTTGCGGGTGACTGCACAGGCAGTCGCTCCCACACAACAGACAGATACAAAAAGCGGCCTACCACGCAAGCGAGGAGGCCGCTGAAAGACAGAAAGGCAAAAGGCTTGGTCTTTTCAAAGTCATTTATTCCGGGAAAGCGGCCAACCAGCTTTCAGCATGAATGCAAGGGAAATACAATCGACTCGAGAAGCTCTTTTCTATCAACACGCTCAGCTCAACACAGAGGTCTTACCGTACCGTCTTGAGAAGGAAAAAGAGAAATGGCTTCCATTGGATGACAGTTTTATTCCCTCAGTGGGCGGGACCGAGTGCATCATCCCAGGAAGGGGCCTATCGGCAGCTCTGGTATAGAGAGCTCAGCGATACCTACCCAATGGGCAGGCATATCCCATACGTAATGCCTTTGAATTGAAAGGGAAATAAACACTTTGGAGCATAATATTGTAATGGACCTTGTTGATCTCTCCATTAGAGATGTGAATAGACACACCTGTTTAATTAGTGCAATGCAGTCTGTCGGCAGGTGCCGCGATTGCAATTTGACTGCCCAGACTTTAAAAAGAGAACCGCCACTTAACAGGGGGCACCTGGACCGGGGATAGACTGCTCTGTGTGAGCACCGGGGTTCTATCAGTCTGTAAGGGGACTGACTTTGACTCTGAAACCAGAGAGTGTTCTTTTAAACTGCTTTACTATTGTATTGTATTTTCTACCTTGTAATCTGGGTGTTTTATCGGTCTTAACCACACTTAAACTCTAAATTGATACACTGTATTTAAATCATGTGTGGATCTGTAAGGGACAGACACGATCACTCTAATCTTTGTGGGGGGTTATTTCTGTGTGTTTGAGTTTGCTGTGATATATAGATATTATTTCTCTTGTTTGCTGTTAGCAGTTATTTGATTTGTGGTTCATCGGGTAGCAGTGTGGAGTAGTGGTTAGGGTTCTGGACTCTTGACCGGAGGGTTGTTGGTTCAATCCCAGGTGGGGAACACTGCTGCTGTACCCTTGAGTAAGGTACTTTACCTAGATTGCTCCAGTAAAAACCCAGCTGTATAAATGGGTAATTGTATGTAAAAATAATGTGCTACCTTGTAACAATTGTAAGCCGCCCTGGATAAGGTTGTGTCTGCTAAGAAATAAATAATAATTGAGCCACTTTATTGTGTATTGTGACTTATTATGATTTATGATTGCATTGAGATTTAAGTTCACCAATGATTTATTGTTTATTGCGTTATTTTCTTACCTTGCAAAGGTCTGTAGTGGTTGTATCTGCCCCCTCTCTTACCCATTGCACAGAGAATTATTAAATTCACATAATTAGATAATTCTATTGGTATGGTCGCTAATCGCCCAGTTTTAATTAATTGTGTTTTAATAAACTGTTTGCCCTGAGTTGCTGCTCCTGGTGTCTTTGTGACGTGACTTCACACACTCTCCGCCTTTATACTAAAAATATATCAATAACTACCCCCCCCCCCCCCCCCCCCCCCCAGTTAAACAAACGTGGTGGCAGTGGCACGCTATCGTAGAATTAACCCATGCCGTGAACAAGAAGGTCCATTTCAATATATAAGTGTGTGCGGGTACTGTTTGTTTAACTTTATAATCTTTCTACCCTGCACCTTGAAAGACTCTGGATGTGCGTATGCTTTCTCTTTGTTTCAAATCCCGGTTCAGCCACACTGCCAAACACCTTCGCGTTTAATATCCATTCTTTAGAACTATATTGACAGGATGAGCCGGATGCCCTCCCAAACACCATGATTACTTTCTATTGATTGTCACATTTCTGCAGCGATTTAAATTGTATCCATTATCCAAAACTGTCCTTAAGTGATGGATCAGATACCGGATTAATGTAGGAGAAAAGTCGCTCTGCTCGAATAGTAGAAATGAAAACTACTGAGATACGGCGTTTAAAACATAAGAACATAAGAAAGTTTACAAACGAGAGGAGGCCATTCAGCCCATCTTGCTCGTTTGGTTGTTAGTAGCTTATTGATCCCAGAATCTCATCAAGCAGCTTCTTGAAGGATCCCAGGGTGTCAGCTTCAACAACATTACTGGGGAGTTGGTTCCAGACCCTCACAATTCTCTGTATAAAAAGGTGCCTCCTATTTTCTGTTCTGAATGCCCCTTTATCTAATCTCCATTTGTGACCCCTGGTCCTTGTTTCTTTTTTCAGGTCAAAAAAGTTCACTGCGTCGACATTGTCTATATCTTTTAGGATTTTGAATGCTTGAATCAGATCACCGCATAGTCTTCTTTGTTCAAGACTGAATAGATTAAATTCTTTTAGCCTGTCTGCATACGACATGCCTTTTAAACCCGGGATAATTCTGGTTGCTCTTCTTTGCACTCTTTCTAGAGCAGCAATATCCTTTTTGTAACGAGGTGACCAGAACTGAACACAATATTCTAGGTGAGGTCTTACTAATGCATTGTAAAGTTTTAACATTACTTCCCTTGATTTAAATTCAACACTTCTCACAATATATCCGAGCATCTTCTTGGCCTTATTTATAGCTTCCCCACATTGTCTAGATGAAGACATTTCTGAGTCAACATAAACTCCTAGGTCTTTTTCATAGTTCCCTTCTTCAATTTCACTATCTCCCATATGATATTTATAATGCACATTTTTATTGCCTGCATGCAATACCTTACACTTATCTCTATTAAATTTCATTTGCCATGTGTCTGCCCAGTTCTGAATGCTGTCTAGATCATTTTGAATGACCTTTGCTGCTGCAACAGTGTTTGCCACTCCTCCTATTTTTGTGTTGTCTGCAAATTTAACGAGTTTGCTTACTATACCAGAATCTAAATCATTAATGTAGATTAGGAATAGCAGAGGACCTAATACTGATCCCTGTGGTACACCACTGGTTACCTCACTCCATTTAGAGGTTTCTCCTCTAATCAGTACTTTCTGTTTTCTACATGTTAACCACTAACTAATCCATGTGCATGCATTTCCTTGAATCCCTACTGCATTCAGTTTGAGAATTACTCTTTTATGCGACTTTTATACGGCGCTAGAGAGTGTGTATTTTTTTTTTTAACCTGATTAGATCTAAACTATACGCGGCTGGATAATACATGAGTGCATGTACTAGTTCCTAATGGCAAACAGTCTGTCTTCAAATACAGAACCAAAATCCAATTATGAAATAAAAGCTTTATGCAAGACCGCAATCTAGGTAGTCGAATCAGAATACTATGAAGAGCACAGCACATTTAGTGAGCGGCCACGTTTTATTGTCCATATTTTATTTTATAGTTCTCTTTATATAGTCCATTACTGGAAGCTTGGAGTATAACATTTTTAGGGGGTCTAAAAAGGCTGTGTCCCGTAATGTTTACTATATTCCAACTTTCATTAATGTGCACCCCTCGCCCCTCTAGGATTCAGAAGATATCATCTATATGGGAGGCAGTGCAAAGTGTGTAGTGTGTTGGTGTTCTATACTTATGAAGGGGGGTCGCACTAGTTCGTCATTGTTATCTTTATGAGTTAAATGCTGGTAGTACGCAGCACTATTTATGTTTAGCCTGTTGATGTATCACCCTGACCTGTGTGGGATTTGTGTTGTATCAGTTAGAGTACTTGTATGGTAATGTTAGACTCTGTGTGTGTGTGTGTAGCTGCACAGTAAATCCATTTCCACTAATGTCACTATGGACCCTCTCGCAAGCCCAACATCATTTTCAATTTAAAAAAAAATAGTGAATTCAATTACAGGCCCATTTGAAATCATCAATGCAATCTTAGAAAACCCTTATTGATAAACAATTAACGTGAGTGCTTAAAGAAACTTCTTATTTATTGGAAGTTTAAAATAAATTGTATTCATTTACAGTATGCCATGGAACGGATGACTCATCTCGATAGAATGCGTTCTAAATAAATACATCCATTAATTAATGCAGCACATGTTTGGAGTAACCAGAGGCTGCTGTCAGATTGATAACCCAATGTTGTCTTGAACCATTAAACTGGGGTTGAGGCCCCATCCATGGGCTTCTACAATCCAGCTGACATCCCCCCGGTTGTGTAATTAAAGGTATTGAATACGCACAGACCAGTTGAACTCTGCCTGAGTGGTGGGGGTGCTTCAATACAGGCTGTCTCTGTACTTCCATTTCATCTGCTTACTCTCGTTAGATCTGTGCACTCCGCATCATTTCAGCAGAAACCCCTGCAGGAACAGGAAAAGCAAACGGGTTCTTTTGTACAGAATGTAATATTAGTTTGCTCCCCCACATTTTGGTAAACAGGCTACACTATATATTTATGCAAATACGCTCCCAGTAGCTCCATTCACAATGTAAATGACCGGCCAGGTATCCAAATTATCTGGAACTTGATCAGGCCAGCTTGGTCTAAAAAGAAATTGCCATGGTAACAGAATATATATGGCACTCAGGCTGATAGGCCATGGGATGGAGAGGGGAAGCTAACTGAGAATTGACTGAGCTCAGCCACACAGACACTGAGACACACACAGACAAGCAGGTTAAACACACAGACACACAGACACTGACACACAGACAGACAAGCAGGTTAACACACAGACACTGACACACAAACACTGACACACAGAGAGACAAGCAGGTTAAACACACAGACACACAGACACTGACACACAGACAGACAGACAGTGATAAAGGCAGACATGGTTATTATAGACAGCTGTAATAAAGCACGATGAGGCAATGGTCTGTTTTTGCCGTAACCTTTAAAATTAGATGTATCACACCCACATAAACTTACACTGATGCTTGAAATGCGATATTAAAGTACTTGTTCTGATCAAAACTAACGCACACAAACATTACAAAGTACCACCGAGAGGGGTGCTTCCAAAATTTACAATCAGAAATTAGCCATTTCCAATCCCTGGGCTCTGTGCTGCTGTGTGGAGATCTCAATGCCAGGACCGGCAGAGAGGTCGACTACATCAGCACAGAGGGGAACAGCCATGTGATTGGACAGCAGACCTCTTTGTACCACACACCCATCACCACACAGAGGAATAGTTTTGACAGTGTGGTGAACAAGAGTGGGAAGCAGGTACTGCATATCTGTAAAGGCCTGGGTCTGTACATCATTAATGGCAGGATCAGAGGGGATTCTCAGGGCAGATATACATACAGCTCTGCTCTAGGTAATAGTGTAGTGGACTACGCTATCACAGACATGGACCCAGAATCTATTAATGCATTTATAGTCCGGCAACAAAACCCCCTATCAGACCACTGCCAAACAGTCCTGTATCTAAAAACGAACCCAAAACTAAATAAGTCAAACCCGACCCCACCCGCCAAATTATACGGTCTTAAACCAGCCTATAAGTGGACACAAAGCAGTGCTGAGGAATATAAACAAACAATTCATAGTGCAGAAATAGAAAGTATGCTAAACAGCTTTCTAACTAAATTTTTTAAATTAGACAAAAATGGAATCAATTCGGCCATCAAAGAAATCAATTTTATATTCGAAACAACAGCAACAAAATCAAAACTCAAGAAAACAAACAAGAAAAAAACTAATTCTAAAAAGAAATCAAATGAAAAATGGTTTGACATGGAGTGTAAAACAAACAGAAAAGAATTAAGAAAATTGTCAAACCAGAAACACAGAGAGCCAAACAATATCGAACTGAGACTCAGCTACTGCAAGGCTCTGAAACAATACAAACACCTTCTCAATAAGAAAAGAGAAGAACACGTGTCCAAACAATTATCCCAAATTGAAGAATCCATAGAGCAAAATTCCTTTTGGGAACTATGGAACAAATTAAACACATCAAAAACTAGTCACGAATTGGCAATCAAAAATGGTAACATTTGGAAAAATTACTTTGATAAACTTTATCAAGAATTAGACGAAAACTAATTAAATCCAGACCAAAATTCTATTTTAAAAAAACTAAACAAATTGGAAACCATAATCAAGGACAATCAGAACCCACTGGACTTCCCAATAACAGGACCAGAGCTAAAAGAAAAGCTCCAAGCCCTCAAGCCCAGGAAAGCCTGCGGGCCCGACAGCATCATAAACGAGATGCTGAAACACAGCAGCCCCAGGATGCAGGAGGCCCTGCTCAAAGTATTCAACCTCATCCTGGCTGCGGGCTGTTTCCCTGACATCTGGAACCAAGGGCTAATAACACCAATTCATAAAAGTGGAGACAAATTCGACCCCAATAATTACCGAGGCATCTGTGTGAGCAGTAATCTGGGGAAGGTGTTCTGCAGTATCATTAACGCCCGGATACTGGCCTTCCTTACCGAACACAATGTCTTGAGTAAGAGTCAGATTGGATTTCTACCAAATTACCGCACCTCTGACCATGTTTACACCCTACACACCCTAATAAACAAACATGTGCACCAAAAAAATAAAGGAAAAATCTTTGCTTGTTTTATAGATTTTAAAAAAGCATTCGACGCAATTTGGCATCCAGGTCTATTCCTTAGAATTCTTGAGAGCGGTGTAGGGGGTAAAATTTATGACATCATTAAGTCAATGTATACAGAGAATAAGTGTGGTGTGAAAATTGGAAACCAAAGAACAGGGTTTTTCACCCAAGGGCGTGGAGTGAGACAGGGCTGCAGTCTGAGCCCAACACTGTTCAACATCTACATCAACGAGTTGGCTACGGTGCTGGAACAGTCTGCAGCCCCTGGCATCACTCTACACGACAAAGAAATCAAATTCCTGCTCTATGCAGATGACCTGGTCCTGCTGTCACCCACTGAACAGGGGTTGCAGCAGAGCCTGGCACTGCTAGAGCAGTACTGTCAGAAATGGGCACTGACAGTAAACCTGGACAAGACCAGAGTTATGGTATTCCAGAAGAAAGCCAGATCTCAGGGAAACAGGTACCACTTCACTCTGGGAAACAACACCCTGGAGCACAGCACCAGCTACAATTACCTGGGTCTAAAAATCAGTGCGTCTGGGAACTTCAACCTGGCTATAAATGCATTAAGAGATAAAGCGCACAGGGCTTTTTATGCAATAAAGAATCGGCTATACAAAATTAAACCACCAATAAAAATTTGGCTAAAAATTTTCGACAGCATAATAAAGCCAATCCTTCTGTATGGTAGTGAAGTATGGGGTCCCCTTATGAACCCTGATTATAAAAAATGGGATCAAAGCCCCATAGAGAATTTCCATCAGGAATTCTGTAAACACCTCCTGCAGGTTCACAGGAGTGCAGCCAATAGCGCTTGCAGGGCTGAATTGGGCCGGTTCCCCTTACTCCACTCCATACAGAAACGAGCGCTGAACTACTGGGTCCATCTACAGCAGGCTGATCCGCAGTCCTACCACCACACTGCACTGCGGAGCTGCTCACAGCCCCCACAAGAGAATCCCCTCAGTAGAATGGTACTGAAGCTCAGCCAAATAAGTCAAATTAATACCAGCGAGCTTCAGAACACCACCAACAAAAAACTCCCAGCACAAAAAATGAAACAAATTAATCTAAATCTGGAAAACAATTATAAAGTACATTGGAATAACGAAATTGAATCACACAATAAATTACAATGCTATCTGGCCCTAAAAAAAGAATTTACCCTGGCAGAATATCTGGTCAGGGTCAAAAACACAAAACATAGACAGATCCTGACCAAGTACAGACTCAGTGACCACAGCCTGGCCATCGAAACTGGCCGGCACAAAAAAACCTGGATTGCCAAAGAAAAAAGGCTGTGCTGTCACTGTGATCTGGGAGAGGTAGAGACAGAAATGCACTTCCTGTTGTCCTGCCCAAAATACACAGAGATACGGGAGAGATACATCCCCCAATTCAAAAAACAAATGACAGAGTTTAACCTCCTCTCCAATTCGAGTAAAATCCCCATCCTTCTAGGAGAGGAGGAGCGAACTGCAAATCTAGCAGCACAGTATGTGTCTGCCTGCCACAACCTGAGGGACAGTGTGTGACACCCTGCATACACAACCATGGGTTACTGGTGATGAGGAGGGAGGGAGGTAGTTATATTGTTCAAAGGGAAGGGAACAATGGTTTTTTGTGTTTGTTGTGTTCTGTAATTGTATTTCTGTTTTATTATTTCTGTTTTGTATTATAAAAGCTTTGGCAATACCTGAGCGCTCTCGTCATGCCAATAAAGCATTTTTGAATTTTAATTTAGGTACCACCAAAATATATGAAAAAAAAGAATAGCTGTACTAATTTAATAAGCATTTTACAGTCTAAATATTTTAAACGACAGAAAAATGTGCCAAGCTCTGCCAACAACAGACTGCAGAAAGTCCAGCATTGTCGTTTGCACAGCCCTACTCGGCTGCGTTCGTATTTCTCCGTCTTGCTCCCTAAGATAAGCTGCGGCGGAGTGGACGCTACGCAATAAGTCGTACTCCGGGCTCCGCCTCTTCTCCCCCTATCTCTGCCAATCATCCTCACTCCGCCTCCTCTTCGTGAAACGTTTCTCCGTGTAGTGGGGTATTAACCCTTTTCGCGTGTGCAGCCAGGGAAGAGGGAAAGGGGGGCACTTGTTTAAATCTCTCCCGCTCAACTGCAGTAAATCTCGTTCGGTATTAGAAAGGTTTTTTTTTTTTTTCTCCCCTAACACTCCGGGAGGGCTGAAATGGCGGCCAACATGTACCGGGTCGGAGGTATGTGTCTCAGTTTTGAAATGCAAAGCGACCCTTTGTTCGTAGCAATTGAGCAATGCAATTATTTTAGAATATTTTTGCAGAAGTGCATTGTGTGGAAAAGAGGCCATGGACTCCCTTTCGGCGCCCGTCAGTTCAGGATGAAGTACCTGAATCGGGCCTTTCTGTGTTTGTCCACCGTGCTGCAATGTCTGTTTAACTAAGAACCGTATTTATTATTTGATTTCACCAAATTGTACTTCACAGAATCGCAAACAAACAAACAAACACGCGCATGATACTAACAATCTGCTCTGGTAATGAAACACACAGGTTTAAAAAGTCTCCCGGTGGTAGGTACGTCGACGGTAGCCGGGAATGTCTTTTATTTATTTATTTATTTATTTATTTATTTTCATTATCACTTATGTTATGCCACTAGCCGCACAGCTCCAGTAATACTTGATGTAGTTCTGATTCCTGTAGTGGTGTAACGTCCAATCCGGCCATTTTTTTATTATGTTAACGGTCTAGGATTTGATTGTTGCACTGTCTATGTACAATAAATCCATAAAACAGCATTTAAATTAATTGCATGAAATCGCCGCCAGCAGACAGTTTCTATGTTAATCGTTGGGAACCCGAGTGTTTTAAGTTACTTAATGTCATGAAGCCCCCCTCTCTTCGGTCTCTCCTAACTTTTTGTTCTGAGTTCTGTAATATTGGTAGTTTGTTGAACCAATTTATATATATAATTTCCCTATATTCTGATCTCGGCAAGCAGGTACAGCAATGCACCGGTAGGGATTTTGTTGTTCCTAGGCCGGTAAATCTGTCATGTAAACATACAGAAAGTATTTTAATTGGCTGATGTGAATCGCGATGGGAGTGCAGACTTGGTGGTTATTAAGAGAGTTAGGTGCCGCTACTGTAAGCTGTATTACAAATAATACTGTATCCTTATTTAAACCTTGTCAGCTGCTGTTTCCAACTCCTACAGAAGTGCTACATAATAACGATTAACATTTTTCCCGTTTGACCCGTCAGCTTTGCATTATTTAATTGCCTTATATATATATATACACTTGGTTAGTTTGCAGTTGTGGCCTATCCATGCCTTATTTATATATATATGTGTGTGTAGAATGATACCTGAAAACCCGGGGATGACAGTAAGACTCCTATTGCATTGCAGTTTCACCCATTCCAGGTTTTACTACGAGCTTGATTTGCCAGTGTGTACAGGTAACAAGCTCAGGTGTGTCTCATTAAACTCATAGTAAAGCCAGGAATGGATCAGACTGCTATGCAATGGTAGTGTTATTTCCAGCTGGGCACACTGCAAAGCCCTCTGTTCTGCTTCAGCAGGGTTTGACATTATTAGGTTACCTCTTCTAAACCTAACTGCTTACTTGTCCTCGTTCCAGTGCTGGTTATATATCCTATTGCTATGAATACAGTTGCAGCTTCTTTTGCGTTCAAACCAGTTGTTTTTCTGTTTTTTTTTCTTAATCCAAAGAATAAAGTGAGGACTGCAGTGACTCCTGAGTGACCGTCCACACGTCGGTCCATCATAACAGGCCATTTCATTTGTGTGATTATTTTCAGTTTGTTGTCCTTGTTTTGTGGAGGTGAACACTGCTAAGTTAGGTATTCACATTTGACATCAGAGTTGTTGTTTTTTTGCACACCCTGGTTTAACATTGGTCTTGGATGACCATACCTAAAATAACACTGTGCTTGTCAAGGTCTTTGAAACCGGGCGTTGATGTTTAAAAATTAGCCAAGTTGTAAACGTTTCTCATTCATCCTGACCATTTAACCGCATTCAAAATATTCCTTCTAAAACCAGGCGTTATCCTTCGTGTTTACCAGAGCTGGTTGAATTGCGATTGTCGTTGTGTTTGAACCCTGACTCGGTGGCGGAAGTGTCATCTTAATTAATCATGTGATCATTCTTGTATTTTCAACAGCTTTGGCGACACCATCTGTTTGCAAGTTCTGTAGTATTTGCACCTGTGATTATTGCTGGGCGATTTCGAATACACTGTAATCTGTCACAAGTGTTATTCAATCTGTAGTATTTTGTATTTAATTATATCCTGATGTAACTATCACTGACACTGTTATCTGCTCCGTTATTGAATTGCATTTTGTCACACTTGTACTTGCTAGAACCAAAGTCATTGTATCTGTCTTGCTCTTAATTGTATTATTACTTGTACTGTGATTCTTGAAATGTATTTTTGTTTATGACTGTAAGTCGCACTGGATAAGGGCATCTGCTAAGAAATAAATAATAATAATAATAATAATAGTAGTAATAATTCTGCTGTAATAGTTCTTGTAATTATCATTGCTCCAGGTCTGGTGGTTACACAGTAGTAAGTGTACTGTGTCAGCAAATGTATTTGCTAGTCAGTATTTCTTCACACGGTTTTTCATGTGCAATTACATGCTGTGCAAATCCAGGTTGCAGTGATTTATAAAATAAGCAATGGAGGAGTTATTATGATTGCTTTCCTGGTTGGTTACAAACTGTCCCAGCATGTTTACAAGTGTATGAAGTTAAACAGAAACTAACACTTCGGTGCCAAGTGTGGTAGAGACCTGTGCTGTCAGCTCTGCTACCAAGCAATGCAAGTAGCCTAGCTGTGCAGCGTCCTGACTGATCCGGTTCCACAGCACAGCATTGTCTCTTTCATTTCACGTGAAAGTAAAAAGAAATGGAGAGCACAGAGTGGATTCAACACCGACTGTACATCTCATTTGGAACTAGAAAGGATCCCCCCCCTTTACACTCCGGGAGGGCTGAAATGGCTGCCAACGTGTACCGGGTCGGAGGTATGTGTCTCAGTTTTGAAATGCAACGCGACCCTTTCGGGAAGTGCACTGTGTGGAAAAGAGGCCATGGACTCCCTTGCGGCGCCCGTCAGTTAAGGATGAAGTACCTGAATCGGGCCTTTCTGTGTTTGTCCACCGTGCTGCAATGTCTGTTTAACTAAGAACCGTATTTATTATTTGATTTCACCAAATTGTACTTCACAGAATCGCAAACAAACAAACACGCGCATGACATTAGCAATCTGCTCTGGTAATGAAACACACAGGTTTAAAAAGTCTCCCGGCGGTAGGTATGGCGATGGTAGCCGGGAATGTGTTTTACACTAAAGAGACAGTCATGTGGTCTGAGGGATTGATTAAAGACTTGGTGCAGCTGGCTTCACAGACCCAGACTGATAATGTTAAACTTGAAAAGCAATCCCAAACGTTAAGTTGGGTAGTTCAAGACTGTGACACTGTCCAGAAGATCCAAGAGTCTAAATCTGAATTCGTTAGTCTCTTTACAAAACAAGTTCCGTGACAGTACAGTACTCATGGGAAAAGCACAGACATTGCCTTGTGCAGTCTCTGAAACTTATTATTATTATTTGTTTATTTAGCAGACACCTTTATCCAGGGCGACTCACAGAGACTAGGGTGTGTGAACTATGCATCCGCTGCAGAGTCACTTACAACAACGTCTCACCCGAAAGACGGAGCACATGGAGGTTAAGTGACTTGCTCTGGGTCACACAGTGAGTGAGCTGGGATTTGAAGCGGGGACCTCCTGGTTACAAGCCCTTTTCTTTAACCACTGGACCACATAAGAAAATATTCCTTAGTGTATGTATCAGGGATGGGAGTAAGACTCCTGCTGCATAGCAGTTTCACAGGGATGGGAGTAAGACTCCTGCTGCATAGCAGTTTCACAGGGATGGGAGTAAGACTCCTGCTGCATAGCAGTTTTACAGGGATGGGAGTAAGACTCCTGCTGCATAGCAGTTTCACAGGGATGGGAGTAAGACTCCTGCTGCATAGCAGTTTCACAGGGATGGGAGTAAGACTCCTGCTGCATAGCAGTTTCACAGGGATGGGAGTAAGACTCCTGCTGCATAGCAGTTTCACAGGGATGGGAGTAAGACTCCTGCTGCATAGCAGTTTCACAGGGATGGGAGTAAGACTCCTGCTGCATAGCAGTTTCACCCTGTGGCAGGATGCCCTGCCCTCTTTGTGTATTTTTGTGTTCTTGTTGGTGTATTGGTGCTCACGGTATAAATTGGGCTATGTAGCAGAAGTGTTGTTAGTATTTGTATTTAGGCACAGGGATTGCACTTCAAGGGTTGATAAAGTGTGTGTTAGGATGTGGGCACGGAGATTGCACAGATTAGTTCACGTGCTGGGATTCAAGTGAATGATTAATTAGTCATTGAATCCCGGCACAGCTGTATATATAGAGGCACAAGTCACTCACTCGGGGTTGGGGGTTCAGGGCGAAAGGACGTGAGAGAGGAGAGTAAAAGCTAAAATAACAATTGCTACTCGTGCTGACACATTTTGTTTGCTTGCTTGCTTGCTTGTTTGTTTGTTTGCTTGTTTTGTGTGCAGTGTTGTGTTTTGTTTACCCTGTTTATTTGTTCATTTATTGAACCGCACAAGCAGCGCATTCACAATTCACTCCGCGCTCTGTGTGTGTCTCTGGCCTGACGTCACCACACAAGGTGTGCCTTATTACAACAGGAATGGATCAAGCTGCTATGCAATAGGAGTCCTATTTCCATCCGTGTGTATGCTCCTATGCCATGTTGCCATGATATTTCAATTCTTTATTCTCTTACCCTGTGAAATAAATAAACAGTGTTGACTTTCCTGTGTAGTGTTAAATGTGTGCCTCTTGTTTATTTTTTGTTTCAGATTACGTGTTCTTTGAGAACTCTTCCAGTAACCCGTACCTCATCCGAAGAATAGAAGAACTCAACAAGGTAGTGGCTTTAAATAATGCATTCCGGTAGAAACATGCAGAGCAGGGGTGTCAAACACCTTTCGTTTGGCAGGCCTGATCTGATACCCTGGAGCTTGACTCGGCCTGAGTGACAGTTGTAAAAATAAAGACAAACCCAAAACCTCAAAGTTATTGTATTTAACAAAAATGATCATACATAGCATATTTACATTCCCCTAAATAGCACATATTGATTAGTTCACTCACATGTGCAAACATGCCTCCAGCGAGTTCCTTCGCATGAGCAACACACGTTGTCATGTTTCTGTGATTGCTGTCAATCACCGACCACGTGGCTGAGACGGCGTGCGGCAGCTGGGTCGAGTTACGACCCCAGTGATACCAGAAAAAAGGGTTTTAGTTCTGATTTGTAAGTTCTGTATTGACAAGTGTCATCATGTTTTTATCCGTGAAGAGAAAGGTGGAACAAGACAGCTGTGTGTTTCAAGAGATATGGGCATGAATGGAAAGCCAATGTGCTTAATTTGTAAGCAACATGTGGCTGTTGGGAAATAATTTAACATTAAAAGATGCTGTGAAGCAAACCTTGGCAAGAAATATGATAAATATACAGGAAAGTTACGTGAAGACAAATACTTTCAATCAGCAGTCATTGAAAAAGCAGCAATCAGTTTACTAATGTTTGTAGCAGAAGTGATGCTGCTGTTACAGCAAGCTGTGAGTGCTCAAAATAGCTGTTTCTTCAAAACCATTTCCTGATGGAGAGTTTTTGAAGAGCTGCTGCTGAAATAGTTTGTCCTGAGAAACGACAAGCCTTCTCCATCATGAATATCAACAAATCAAAATCTAATTCTCAACTAACCGACACACACCTTCACTCGATTCTCAAGATATCCTCAGCCCAGTCATTTGCTCCAGATGTTGATGTGCTGGTTCAAGCAAACCGGTCCCAGGTATCAGGAAGCAGCAGGAGCAGTCACTCGTGTTCTTTGTCTTTATCTTTTGGTGAGTGCTAAATAAAAAATTGATCTGTATTTATTTCTATTTTGCAATTTTTTTTTGTGCTGAGATTAATGCTGTATCTGCACACCATAGCAACTCAACCTGCGTGAGGTGGTGCTGAACACACTGTATCTGCACACCATAGCAACTCAACCTGCGTGAGGTGGTGCTGAACACACTGTATCTGCACACCATAGCAACTCAACCTGCGTGAGGTGGTGCTGAACACACTGTATCTGCACACCATAGCAACTCAACCTGCGTGAGGTGCTGTGAAACACACTGTATCTGCACACCATAGCAACTCAACCTGCGTGAGGTGCTACTGAACACACTGTATCTGCACACCATAGCAACTCAACCTGCGTGAGGTGCTGCTGAACACACTGTATCTGCACACCATAGCAACTCAACCTGCGTGAGGTGGTGCTGAACACACTGTATCTGCACACCATAGCAACTCAACCTGCGTGAGGTGCTGCTGAACACACTGTATCTGCACACCATAGCAACTCAACCTGCGTGAGGTGGTGCTGAACACACTGTATCTGCACACCATAGCAACTCAACCTGCGTGAGGTGCTGCTGAACACACTGTATCTGCACACCATAGCAACTCAACCTGCGTGAGGTGCTACTGAACACACTGTATCTGCACACCATAGCAACTCAACCTGCGTGAGGTGCTACTGAACACACTGTATCTGCTCACCATAGCAACTCAACCTGCGTGAGGTGCTGCTGAACACACTGTATCTGCACACCATAGCAACTCAACCTGCGTGAGGTGCTACTGAACACACTGTATCTGCACACCATAGCAACTCAACCTGCGTGAGGTGCTACTGAACACACTGTATCTGCACACCATAGCAACTCAACCTGCGTGAGGTGCTACTGAACAAACTGTATCTGCTCACCATAGCAACTCAACCTGCGTGAGGTGGTGCTGAACACACTATCTGCTGGTCTACATTTCCATGGTAGTCGGATGACTGTACTGTAGCTGTGTCTGGGAGTGGACAGTGTGTTACTGACACACTTGATCCTGTTGTCTGTCTGATTGGTTTCAATTCACAAAGGTAGTTTTAGCTAAAGGGACACAAGCTTCCTTTCTCATTCCAGCTTTTGAGTTCAACACCCTTGTAGGTGAGTCTATGAAATCAGTTATTCTGAATTGCCTTATAGTTTGGTCCATCCATTCCAACTTGGCTGGAGAGTAATATAACCTTGTGAGGGATTCTTATTGGGGTCATCTGATTTTAAACATGCAGTTTAAATAATTCAGACACCAAGGCCTGCCTGGGCATTGGAAGACACCGCTGTTGCTCTGCTCCCGTAGCTTTCTGACCCTGGTGAAGATCAGTGTCGACGGCTTTGCATGACTTTGAATTTGAGACATTCTTGAAAATGAGATGCAGATTGTGCTGTGTTTGCAGAACTAATCAGTAATTCTGCAGGTGATTCAAAGGGTTAAGGAAAGCTTGTCATCTTTATTTTATTTATTGGTTTGGTCCCCCTGTGCTACACTACGAGGAGGAGGCTGTCACTCCATTAATATACACTACGAGGAGGAGGAGGAGGCTGTCACTCCATTAATATACACTACGAGGAGGAGGCTGTCACTCCATTAATATACACTACGAGGAGGAGGCTGCTGTCACTCCATTAATATACACTACGAGGAGGAGGCTGTCACTCCATTAATATACACTACGAGGAGGAGGAGGCTGCTGTCACTCCATTAATATACACTACGAGGAGGAGGAGGCTGCTGTCACTCCATTAATATACACTACGAGGAGGAGGAGGCTGCTGTCACTCCATTAATATACACTACGAGGAGGAGGAGGCTGCTGTCACTCCATTAATATACACTACGAGGAGGAGGAGGCTGCTGTCACTCCATTAATATACACTACGAGGAGGAGGCTGCTGTCACTCCATTAATATACACTACGAGGAGGAGGCTGCTGTCACTCCATTAATATACATTACGAGGAGGAGGCTGTCACTCCATTAGTATACAGTACGAGGAGGAGGCTGCTGTCACGCCTTTAATAATGCTGTGCACGGCTTAAGTCCTCTGTCTGTCTGGATTCAGCAGCTCTCTGGTTTTCATTTTTTCATTTTGTGTGTTCCCGGTTCATGCCTGCTGTGTGTTGTGGAGGTGCCTGTAGTTCTGTGCAGTGCAGTGTGTTGATTTGTTCAGTGTGTTCGAGGTGCCTGTAGTTCTGTGCAGTGCAGTGTGTTGATTTGTTCAGAGTGTGTTCGAGGTGCCTGTAGTTCTGTGCAGTGCAGTGTGTTGATTTGTTCAGAGTGTGTTCGAGGTGCCTGTAGTTCTGTGCAGTGCAGTGTGTTGATTTGTTCAGAGTGTGTTCGAGGTGCCTGTAGTTCTGTGCAGTGCAGTGTGTTGATTTGTTCAGAGTGTGTTCGAGGTGCCTGTAGTTCTGTGCAGTGCAGTGTGTTGATTTGTTCAGAGTGTGTTTGAGGTGCCTGTACTGTGCAGTGCAGTGTGTTGATTTGTTCAGAGTGTGTTTGAGGTGCCTGTAGTTCTGTGCAGTGCAGTGTGTTGATTTGTTCAGAGTGTGTTTGAGGTGCCTGTAGTTCTGTGCAGTGCAGTGTGTTGATTTGTTCAGAGTGTGTTTGAGGTGCCTGTAGTTCTGTGCAGTGCAGTGTGTTGATTTGTTCAGAATGTGTTCCCGGTTCATGCCTGCTGTGTGTCGTGGAGGTGCCTGTAGTTCTGTGTAGTGGAGTGTGTTGATTTGTTTCCATTGTCGGAGCTGACCAAGGTGGAGCTAGGCTGGATTGTTTTAGGAATGGAAATGAGACTCCTGTTGCATAGCAGTTTAATCCATTCCTGGTTTTTATTATGAGTTTAATGAGACATGCTTGAGCGTGTTACTTATACACTGGGGCTGATCAAGCCCATAGTAAAACTTGGAATGGGCGAAACTGCTGTGCAGTAGGAGTCTTATTCCCATCCCCGCTGCACATGGGACCAGCGACGGAGTTCGCTGATTTGATGGTGCCGATGGAAACGTGGCCCCTGTTCAGATCTTTCATGTGTGTTTGTATGCTACTCCAGGTTTTATTTTTATTTGTATTTGTTTTCAGTGCTTGTAATTCTGTGATACCGATAGCGGCATGCCAGTTGTTTTGACTAATTGTGATTGGGGTGAAGTGTTCACTTGTAATCCGTTTCAGTAAATGCTGTTTTTATGCCTTGTATTATAGGTACTAAGTTAACTATATTTAATGTGCTTTATTTCAGACCACGAACGGCAACGTTGAAGCGAAGGTGGTCTGCTTCTACAGGAGACGAGACATTTCAAACAGTCTAATACAGCTCGCGGATAAGCATGCAAGTAAGTGCAGGCGTTCCCTTAACCCTGGATTCTGTGTAGTGTTCAGCCACGCCATTTACAAGTTGACAGTAGAAGGATAAGTATCCTCTAACGCTACATCTTACCAAAGAAAAAAAACTGTTGGTAATAGAGAATGTTGCCTGAAAGCAACATTTGACAATAAAGGGTTAAGGGTATTTGTTTGTTAGTTTTTGAAATTGTGTGAAGTGTATGTGATGGGTTTGTACAGCATGTGAATGCAATGAGTTTGTACAGCATGTGAATGCAATGAGTTTGTACAGCATATGAGCTGTGGGACCGGTTCAAGCCCTCTGTGCACCCTGCTCTGGAGTCCTGGTCTGGACAGTGCACTCTGCTCTGGAGTCCTGGTCTGGGCAGTGCACTCTGCTCTGGAGTCCTGGTCTGGGCAGTGCACTCTGCTCTGGAGTCCTGGTCTGGGCAGTGCACTCTGCTCTGGAGTCCTGGTCTGGGCAGTGCACTCCGCTCTGGATTCCTGGTCTGGGCAGTGCACTCCGCTCTGGAGTCCTGGTCTGGTCTGGGCAGTGCACTCCGCTCTGGAGTCCTGGTCTGGTCTGGGCAGTGCACTCCGCTCAGGAGTCCTGGTCTGGGGAGTGCACTCCGCTCAGGAGTCCTGGTCTGGGCAGTGCACTCCGCTCAGGAGTCCTGGTCTGGTCTGGGCAGTGCACTCCGCTCTGGAGTCCTGGTCTGGTCTGGGCAGTGCACTCCGCTCAGGAGTCCTGGTCTGGTCTGGGCAGTGCACTCTGCTCTGGAGTCCTGGTCTGGTCTGGGCAGTGCACTCCCTTCAGGACTCCTGGTCCGGGCAGTGCACCGGTGACACAGCTAGCAGCATTCCATTGCTGACCTGACGGGCTTAACGTCAGATTAGTGGTTTATAAGGGGCTGAGTTGTTGCTGCTTGCGTAAAACCCTCTGATCCCAGTCAGTGTTTGCCAGCCAGTGACTGAGCGAGCGAGCAGGCGACTTCATTCCAGGGTAATCGCTGTCAGAAACCAGAGTCTGTTTTGTTCTGTACCTTGTGACGCTAAATTAAAGTCGCACACAGAATGTCCAATACAGATTGTTGGTGGGTTTGTGTTGGGGGAGTGGGACATTTGAATTTTTTGGGGTGATTTGGGTGGCAGGCTGGCTTGCAGTTAGTTGTTGTTGTTGTTGTTGTTATTGTTATTATTATTATTATTATTATTATTATTATTATTATTATTATTATTATTATTATTATTATTATTTATTTCTTAGCAGACGCACTTATCCAGGGTATTACAGTGCAAGTAATAATACAATTAAGAGCAAGATAAATACAATGACTTTGGTTCAAGCAAGTACAAGTGTGACAAAATACAATTCAATAATACAGCAGATAACAGTGTCAGTGATAGTTACATCAGGATATGATTAAATACAAAATACTACAGATTAAACACTTGGCAGATTACAGTACTCTGAAGTACAGGATTAAATGCAGTAAAATAGGGGGCAGATAAGATCAAATAAAGCGTCCCAGGGGAAAAACAGAGGAGTTCTACAGGTGCTGTCTGAAGAGGTGAATCTTAAGGAGGCGCCGGAATGTGGTCAGGGACTGGGCAGTCCTGACATCTGTAGGAAGGTCATTCCACCACTGCGGAGCGAGGGTGGAGAAGGAGCGGGCTCTGGAGGCAGGGGAGCGTAGAGTAGGTAGAGCCAGTCTTCTAGCGCAAGCGGAGCGGAGAGGTCGAGGTGGGGGTGTAGGGAGAGATACAGAGTTGCCTTGTGTGCATCTGTAGCAATTGTGTAATTAACCCTGCGTGCTCAAGCTGCAGTTTAACCTCCACACAACAGACTGAATCAGCAATACAGTGCGTTCCAGAATGCTGTCAAACACCAATGAACCTTCAGTGAAGGCTGACTGACTGGCAACTGCAGACATTCACTTTATTATAGGTGGCTGTAAATACAGTAATACAAGGACACGTTTGGGAGAGTTTGGGTTTCCTCAGCTGAGAAGGCAGAGGCAGCTTTTAGTCACTATGCTACCTTACATTGCATTGCCACCTCGTATCTGAAGTGCTACATTATGTAATGGTTTTTCAGAATTTAAAAAAAACACATTTTTTTTTTATCTGAATACAAATGCATTTGACTTTCCTTTGTATTGTCTTGTGCAGCGCTGAAGCCAGTGAAGGCATAGAAAACTGCATGTCAAGTCCAGACCATGTAGCTGATATTGTACACCGGATATTTTATAATACAATTATTTCCATTGCTGCATGCGTCTGCCTCCGGGATCAGTTTCCCAAACATCCCCACATTGATCATGATTGATGAAACACCATAATAATAGACCGTAGAATTTTCACTCTGTTATTTATTATTGATAAATAATAAAGTTAAAAACAAAGCAGCAATGTTTCGGGCAGAAGACCTTCACCAGGATGTCAAAGTGCATGGACATCTTCATTTCTTTGTTTGCTTCAGCAGTGCTTTAGTTGAATGTTATATCTTGGGAGAGGTAATGGCAGGTCATTCTCAATTCTCAGCTTGAATGTCAGATCTAAGCCTGGTTTCCCCTTGAAGACAATAAGTGATATCAAAAAGCAATGCTGGAATCTGTTGGTTACACGTTATGAATGAATGTATTTGCAGCAAAGGGGGAATCCATCCGTCTGTATGCTCCTGTTTCACTGAGAAACTCCTGATACAGAAATACAAGCGGAATAAAAAGCATTGCCCTCCTGACATGACTTTAACTGGGAATTTCAATATGTAATTGTCTTCTCTAATGAGTGTACAAACTCATTGAATTGGAGGTAGTCTCCCCCCGCCCCCCCCCCCCCTCACGCGCGCACACACACAGACACACTCTTTCCTCCAGAATCCATGCTGGTTTCTGTAATGTTACCCTAAATTTCAATGGTTCATACACACGCCACTGGTGTGTGCGTGTGCATGAATTGTGCCTCCTAGCTCTGCCTACCAATTTGATTAATAAAGTTTACTGGATTAATAATAGAGGTGTGCCTTCCTAATAATTCTGAAGTTTTGTCCAGTGAGGCTCAGTGCTGTTCCGACAATGAGACTTTCGGGGTTTGATTTCCTCCAGTTTAATTCTTGCACAGTTGCAAAGAGACCCTCTTTAAGTAAATGATCAGATGAGATCTTGTCTTGCAATCCACGCTCTGTTGTGTTTTTCATTATAAGCAGCAATTGAAAGTAATTGATATTCTCATGGCACGTCTAATTGTTCATGATGGTGTCTGGTAATAATTGATGCTGCTTTATTAAGGGATGTTGCACTAGGTGGCTGTTCCTGTTTTTCCCCTCCAGTGGGTTTTTGCACCATGCATTCTGAGGTGCAATCCTGCAAGCAAATTCTCTGTCTTGACTAATAAAGAGCTTGTGAAAGGTGTTTATTGCGCTGGAGAAGTGTGCTGTCTGTCTGCCTGTGCCACACAGTAGAGTGCACAGTAGAAGGCCTTGTTTGTATGATCCCTCAATTAACTCTCATCTGGAAGGCACCAGTCCCACTGGTGCGTGGGGGGTTAATCACTGTTTTAGACGTAGAATCCACAACCACCCGCAGTAACACATGGTGAGCTGGGCACTTGCTGTAGAAAATGCCTGGCTGTGACGGTAGTCTGTTGGTATTGATTTGGCTTCCTTGAACCAGACACCAAAAGAAGCTGGGACCTGAATCAGAGACATTGAGAAGATCCCAATACACTCCAGAAATTAGCTATTGTGGAGCATGTAATGTGTATGTGGGTTTATTTTATTTAGTTCTGTTTTATAATTTTTTTTTACCATAGTGCTGCCCGAAACGATTATTCGATTGTCCGGATCCAGGTCTCCACAGGGGAGGATCATTGGTGTTGACCGGACTATTGCACTATTCCAAGTGAAACAAATGAAAGAAAGCTGCTTGCGTTTGAGTGGATCGCTGTTCTCCACAGTCTTAAGAAAAGCAGCAGTCATCACAAACCCCAGCAGCTAGAGCTCAATCCCAACAATTGAATAATCTGTTTGTGCTGCTGCACTGCGCAGGCTGGGGTTGACCAGGCGTGTGTGTGGGAGTGGGGCTTGGCTTGGCTTGGCTTGGCACGGCACAGCCCTGGGGATGCAGTCCCTGCACTGTGTGCAGTGTGATTTGGTTCTGTGTTTAACGTCTGTTTTGCTGTCATGTTCAGAGGACCTGGAGGAGGAGAGGCGGAGCCCCAGCGCGCCCGAGCTGACAGAGAAACACAAGCACCAGCTGAGACACCGGGAGCTCTTCCTGTCCCGGCAGTATGAGTCTTTGCCAGCCACTCACATCAGGTACGAGCAATCGCTCACAGAGACAGGCGCATCAGGTACGAGCAATCGCTCACAGAGACAGGCGCATCAGGTACGATGATTGCTACCCTACACGCAGCTGCACTTTCCTTTGATGACATGCAGGCGCAGAGACATGTTCTCCTCTCTGGCACGCGCCCTCAGCCTCACTCCTCCACTGAGTGCTTTATTTCTGTAGTTATTTATTTCTTACACTTCAGCGTTTATTGCGATTAAACTTTTTATTTAGAGTTTTTTAGTGTATGTTAATCTGTATAGAGGGTATGTGGGGGCTGTCTCCATGTCACACTTCCTTTTTCTTGTACATATCGAGAGAACCGTTCTGTTATGAGAGAACCTGGACATGCTTTGGAAGATGTTATTGAGACTCTAGGAATCTAGGGTTATACTGGGCTGTATCAGCCAGAGTGCTGCCCTGCTCCAGCAATCCAGGCTGCCCTTGTCTCCTGAAGATCAGCCCCAACTCTGAAAACCCCAATCCTGCAGAGTCCTGCCTTTGTGCAGCCAGGGCGTGAACGCAGTGCCCTGGAGCTCATTGAGGTGCTAAAGGGCAGCGAAGCTCTCCTACACTGCAGGGCTTTTAGAAGCCTCTGACACTGTCAGAGAAAATGAAGGGTTTTGTTTCCAGAAAAAAAAGAAAATCTGCTCATAAAAATGTTACCAGAATCACTGTCATGAAATTTATGAGGCTGTGTTCTTTTTTTAATTTCCAGACCTACACAGTTACATCGCTATCGCACAGTAAATGAGCCCTGGAAGAGGACAGGTGGCACTTTAATTTTAGTAATTTGGGTCCCGAACAGTCAGGGCATGGTTGGGTTTGCAGTCTGTGTGTTTTTTTTTATTATTATTATTTATTAGTGTATTTATTAGTGTGCTTTGTTTTGTTTTTTGGTCTGGAATCCAAAGTGAAATATGGTGTGTCTCATTTACAAGAGCTAGACTTATTACAGAAGATTCAGCGTCTTGTATATAAACTTAAATTTCGCATAACTTGTGTTTGGATATTCACTCAATTTAAATGTTTGTTTGAATATTCATTCGTTTTCAAAAGTAATAAACGCCATTCTATTGCTCTGAACGCAGGCAGAGACAGCAGGGGCAGGGGCAGGGGGGCGTGGCCCGTGTGTGTGTCTGTGTTTTACAGCAAGACTTTACAATATGTAACATGTTAAAGTAGAAAAATATCCCAGGAGAAAAGTTTTTGCTCAAAAGAGCCAGTTTGCCTACATTTCGGTATGTTTACATACCTTTGTCAAGGAAAAGTGTGTTTGAAAACAAACAGTGGAGGTACTTACAGGCTTTGGCTGTCATGGCAACTACAATAATTTATTTCTATTTAAATCTATTAATGTGATTGTGATGTAATTCACCACATACTGTAGTTGATGATGTAATGATCTACTATTCCCTTCTATTTAAACCTTCAGGCATCCTGGTATTGAGTTTATTTATCCATTTATTTTCTTTTAGTCTTCTATGATATATTTTGTCATTTGTAGTGAATACAAACATCTGATTTTTGTATCTGAATACATGTCAAAAAAATATTCGTTCGAGTATACAGATTTGTCCCAGCACTACATATAACTGAAGTATCTTCTAGGAAGTTAGACTTTTTTATGATTTTGGTATTGGATTTCATTAAAATGTCTGTTCCCAGTAATTGAAAAATTGTTTAGCCTTTTGTGCTTCCGTTTTTTTTCTCCCCGACTGTTGCCGCTGGAAATTCGGTTTCAGGTTCTTGAGAAGCCGCTGGTTAGGAAGCTGAATGGTGTGGCTGTAGGGAAGGGGTTTGAAAAGCAGGTTGGGTTCTTGGTGGGTGTACTGGCGCCTCCTAAAATGAGTTTGCTTTTTTGAGTGACCTCTTCCAGTAGGGCAAAATGAAATTAACGACACAATGATTTTTGCTCCAAGTGCTTATTGATCCTGAGTCTGTGAAGCTGTGTAACGGACAGTGTCTTGCTGTTTCTTGCATTTCTTTCTCTTCCCGGTCTGCAGACTCTCCGTTCTGGCCCGGTCCGGTTCAGGAAGTGCTCCAGACCAGTCAGTACAAGTGAAGTCCAAGTCCAGGGGCATCTCGTTTGAAAAGCCTTTCTAAATATTATTATATTCTCTGTAGGAGTGTAACAGTTCATCATGTATCGATGAATCGTGATACTTTCCTTACGTGATGTATCTTATCGTAATAGGGTTTGTATCAGAGGTATCGTGACATCACAAACTGTAGCTGATTGCAGCTCAACAAGTGCTTATTGAATGAAGAATAAGTGTGTTTTATAGTTGGTATACACACTCTCCCAAACTCATCATTTTTGTCTTAACAAAATGGTCCATCAATTAATGACCATTGGATCTTATGTGTCATACAAGTAGCCAATCAGGACAATCGCATGTATTGTGATGCATATCATATAGCAACCTGCTAGCCAATCAGGACAGTCTCATGTATCGTGATGCGTATCATATCGCAACCTGCTAGCCAATCAGGACAGTCTCATGTATCGTGATGCGTATCATATCGCAACCTGCTAGCCAATCAGGACAGTCTCATGTATCGTGATGCGTATCATATCGCAACCTGCTAGCCAATCAGGACAGTCTCATGTATCGTTATGCGTATCATATCGTAACCTGCATATCGAGAGACAAGTGTATTGTTACATCCCTAATTCTCTGAACCAATGAAGCAAAGGCAGTGTTGTATAAATGCAATTTTCTCATTCTATGAATACCTACTAATCTGCCTTTTTAAGACGGTGTGTGAACATGGCTTCAGGGTTGTTCATTTTAAACTATGAAGGAGTGGATTGGCGTTGGGTCATGTTCAGCACTCTCAATGCCTGGCCCCTCCCGAGGGACCGGGGCTCCTGTTCAACACTTAATGTCTTTCTTCCTTGGCAGGGGGAAGTGCAGCGTGGCCCTCCTGAATGAAACGGAAGCTGTGCTTGGCTACCTTGACAAAGAGGTAAGGAGCAGCACGAACTGAAATGAATAAAGCAAGGGGGTTTATTCAATCGATCTGATTACCAGTCTATTCAGTCATTAAAAAAAGGGGTCTTATCAAGATAAGATCACTAACCGAGTGCGAGACTCTTTAGTCTTTTAATATTCAATCTGAACAAACCTGCTATTTTACTGGTCTGTAGATCCGCCACTGTTTAGATCAGTTCAGTAGTCCCCGGGATGTTTTGCAGTGGAGAGCGAGAACGAGTTTGCTCTCCTTCTCCCATTCAGTGCCATTGTCAGGCTGCTTTACACTTTTGTGGAGGTGATGGACAGCTCCAAGTTGCCCCTTGGTTTGCTCATCTTTACTTTCTCGGTTACCTCCACCAGTGTATTTAAAGGAACCCTCTGCGCCACGTCCCTATTCGAATTTGCAGGTGTTCCCTTCATTTTTAATCGGGTCTGATGAGGCAGCCGGCTCCTTCTGCCTTAAGTGGGGAACTTCATGGTTTGTTTTTCTAACCAGAGAGAGCTTTGATTCATGGTCATGCACACATCTAATAGGAAGATACTTAAATTGCATACAAATTGTGCAGAAAGATATGAATGATAAACACAAAAGACTAATTGAGTTGAGGAACTGAAGTAGAAAGATGAGGCTCGAAAAGGAGATGAATCTTGTTGCAAAATTATCAATTACCATTCCAGGTACCTCCTTGTGCTTTGAATTAAAATTCCATTTCCATACCTCCTTGTGCTTTTAATTAGAATTCCATTTTTTGATTCGCTGTGCAGATTTACATTTCTAGTTTCAACTTCTTATGCATCAATAAGGAATGGGCTTTTTATATTGAGCCTCTTAATGAGCCTATTCTGTTTGCCTCAGAGTCCGAGGGGGCATGTCTGGATTTCATTACAAATAGAAGTACAAAGAGCCCTGTAATGTGGGTGAGTAGCAGCTAAAGGCTGTAATGACGCAGCAGTGAGCAGCGTGTCCTGTTTCAAACCTGCAAACCCCACCCGCCCCCTTCCTTCCCCTCTCTCCTGCAGGACTCTTTTTTCTATTCTTTGGTGTACGACCCCACACAGAAGACTCTCCTGGCAGACAAGGGGGAGATCCGAGTGGGACCTCGATTCCAGGCAGACGTTCCTGACAAGCTGCTGGAAGGTGAGTCTGGCTGTTCTAACGCAATCCCAAAATAATAAAATATTTGCATAGCCTGGGTACTTTTCAAAATGCTCCAGAACCAGTGACATCAAGTCTACAGTGTTTGATGTTCTGAGGCAATGCTAAAAACTACATATATTTATTTCCCCCAAATGTCATCGGAAGAGATGCTTTTCTTTTCTTGAGCGGTTTTCAAAGGTACAAGGCAGACCAATCTATTGCTAGGCTACATAATTGCAGTGAATTGCTTGCTGGCCTAGATTCCCCCAGGCATGGAAAAGTATGATTGTCCCCATTCAGTGATTCCAGAGAAAATGTAGTTATCAGGTGTGCCAAAGCATGGAGCCTGGTCACAGCATTACTGCACTGAGAGAGGAACTAAACGAGCATTAACCTCTTCAGCTCACCGTAATTGCATAAGTTGACAATCTTATGCAATTACAGGGCTTGCTCAGTTGAGAAGGGTTTTTTCATGGAGAAAGCAGATGATGATGGCAGGTAGTTTACCCAGCCAGACCCAGAGGTGTAATGGCACAGCCGAGACAAACTCCTTTTAAATGAAGATGAGTGTACGAGACCCAGAGACCTGAGGAGAGGATAAACCCCATGGAAATATCAGCTGACTCGAATCCCACCCTAGGGGGGGTTGGCTTCTGCAATCCTCTGGTCTGGCTTATTGAGACCTGCTGTACTCTTTACATCACTGACACAAGGAGGTGATATCCTTGCCTTGCAGTTACTTAGACTTTCTGGGATTCTTGATCTGTTTCAGTAATGGGGGATTAGCACAGTAGAAATAGATTGGATTGTTCTTGTGTAACCCCCTGTCAGCACAGTGTCCCTGGTACGTTTTCCCTGTCCTCCTCACAGATTGAAGCCCTGTCAGCACAGTGTACCTGGTACGTTTTCCCTGTCCTCCTCACAGATTGAAGCCCTGTCAGCACAGTGTACCTGGTACGTTTCCCCTGTCCTCCTCACAGATTGAAGCCCTGTCAGCACAGTGTCCCTGGTACGTTTTCCCTGTCCTCCTCACAGATTGAAGCCCTGTCAGCACAGTGTACCTGGTACGTTTCCCCTGTCCTCCTCACAGATTGAAGCCCTGTCAGCACAGTGTACCTGGTACGTTTCCCCTGTCCTCCTCACAGATTGAAGCCCTGTCAGCACAGTGTACCTGGTACGTTTCCCCTGTCCTCCTCACAGAAGCCCTGTCAGCACAGCGTACCTGGTACGTTTCCCCTGTCCTCCTCACAGATTGAAGCCCTGTCAGCACAGTGTACCTGGTACGTTTCCCCTGTCCTCCTCACAGAAGCCCTGTCAGCACAGCGTACCTGGTACATTTCCCCTGTCCTCCTCACAGATTGAAGCCCTGTCAGCACAGTGTACCTGGTACATTTCCCCTTTCCTTCTCACAGAAGCACTTCACATTGAAAGGTCCTCTCTTAGACTCTTTGTTCATATATTTATTGGTGTGTGTCATATTATCTTAGTTAGGTTAGAAATAAATATTGCTCCGTGGCTCCTAAGTTTAATACCCTGCCAATGAGCCAGCTGCTGCGACACCTCCTGTATGGTTCGTTCGCATCTTCATGACTGTGCTGGGAAACCTGCCTGCCCTGAATTTGGAATGCCTTTCTCGTAGCTGATGTGTGTTGAATGCACAGGAGTGAAAGCAAAGGGGAGCCAGCAGCAGAGAGCAGTGGAGCTACACAGGGATGTTTAGCACTAATGGAAACCATTGAAATGTCATTAAAATCCCACAAGCCTCTAAACTATAGGGTCGAGGTGATGGCGTGCGGCAAAGTGGATGGAATTGGATTGTGGGTTTAATGCTGAAACTCTGATTACTAGCGAGAATTTCTCAAAAATGCAGGGCAGTGAACAAAGAGAGTGAACACTGAGTGCTTGAGACTGGTGCTGCTCCTGCCTCTGGGACCTCTCTGTTATTTGTGTTGAAAATTTAACTCAGTCTTTCCTGAGGTTTAAGCTACTAGCTGGTGAAAGCAGTGTGCGTGGAGAGGTTAGGGTGGGCTGGCTGGTGAAAGCAGTGTGCGTGGAGAGGTTAGGGTGGGCTGGCTGGTGAAAGCAGTGTGCGTGGAGAGGTTAGGGTGGGCTGGCTGGTGAAAGCAGTGTGCGTGGAGAGGTTAGGGTGGGCTGGCTGGTGAAAGCAGTGAGCGTGGAGAGGTTAGGGTGGGCTGGCTGGTGAAAGCAGTGAGCGTGGAGAGGTTAGGGTGGGCTGGCTGGTGAAAGCAGTGAGCGTGGAGAGGTTAGGGTGGGCTGGCTGGTGAAAGCAGTGTGCGTGGAGAGGTTAGGGTGGGCTGGCTGGTGAAAGCAGTGAGCGTGGAGAGGTTAGGGTGGGCTGGCTGGTGAAAGCAGTGAGCGTGGAGAGGTTAGGGTGGGCTGGCTGGTGAAAGCAGTGTGCGTAGAGAGGTTAGGGTGGGCTGGCTGGTGAAAGCAGTGAGAGTGGAGAGGTTAGGGTGGGCTGGCTGGTGAAAGCAGTGAGCGTGGAGAGGTTAGGGTGGGCTGGCTGGTGAAAGCAGTGAGCATGGAGAGGTTAGGGTGGGCTGGCTGGTGAAAGCAGTGAGCGTGGAGAGGTTAGGGTGGGCTGGCTGGTGAAAGCAGTAAGCGTGGAGAGGTTAGGGTTAGGGTGGGCTGGCTGGTGAAAGCAGTGAGCGTGGAGAGGTTAGGGTGGGCTGGCTGGTGAAAGCAGTGAGCGTGGAGAGGTTAGGGTGGGCTGGCTGGTGAAAGCAGTGTGCGTGGAGAGGTTAGGGTGGGCTGGCTGGTGAAAGCAGTGAGCGTGGAGAGGTTAGGGTGGGCTGGCTGGTGAAAGCAGTGAGCGTGGAGAGGTTAGGGTGGGCTGGCTGGTGAAAGCAGTGAGCGTGGAGAGGTTAGGGTGGGCTGGCTGTTGAAAGCAGTGTGCGTGGAGAGGTTAGGGTGGGCTGGCTGGTGAAAGCAGTGAGCGTGGAGAGGTTAGGGTGGGCTGGCTGGTGAAAGCAGTGAGCGTGGAGAGGTTAGGGTGGGCTGGCTGGTGAAAGCAGTGTGCGTGGAGAGGTTAGGGTGGGCTGGCTGGTGAAAGCAGTGAGCGTGGAGAGGTTAGGGTGGGCTGGCTGGTGAAAGCAGTGTGCGTGGAGAGGTTAGGGTGGGCTGGCTGGTGAAAGCAGCAATTTACCAGCTTCTCTATTTTCATATAGCAAACTGAGTGATGGGGATTATACTTTATAATCTACAGCATACACATTTTAAAGGGAAAATGAATCCTATTTTATACTGTTTCTCTTGTATAAATGATGTACATTTTGTTACTGCTGTTTTAAAGTAAGATATACATATATTTAATATGTGTTTTAAAGGGGTATTTCATCATATCTTCGACTGTTTCTCAATTGATTTGAAAACTTAAAAGGGGTTGACCAACAATCCGAACTAAATGCAGCACAGAAACCAGAACCAGAGGACACGGTGGAAATGAAGTGGAGATAGACTCTGGACAGGGGGAAGGAGACACTTCTTCATATAGAGAGTGGAGAGGGGATGGGATGGGTTGCTTTGTAATGATGTTGAGGCAGAATGACTTACGTTTGCTGAGTCAGAGATGGTGTTATTTATTGAGCTGCTATAGAAATGTAATGTATATAAAACCTGCTGAACTCTGTATTCTTAACCATAGGTAAATAAATCACAGTTCACTAAGTCGGTCTCCGAACTTAATTATCCGGCTCCCTTTTTGAAAGCACAGAACGTTCCGTTTAAAATGAATCTGGCTCAGTGTTCAGCATCTCTTTGGGCATGTCCCAGGTGAAGTGCACCAGCAGTCCATGATGGATGTTCGTGTAGCCGAGCCCACCTGCCTGTGCTCTAGCCAGATGTCCCTGTTGATATGCTTTTTTTCTGTATTTTGTTATTTTTATTTAATAACTAAAAAGCAACTGTACATCTTGGCAAAAATCCATTTGAGACAGCTGGATACTGCTTTTCAGAGCGCCTGATTTTGGCAGATTTTCAGCGACAATTGAACTTGTAGCAATAACTACAACGTTTGCTGTGTTGGATTTAGTTTATGAATGTCCTGTCTCTCTCCACCGCACATCTGTAGAGAACAATGAGGTGTTTCTGTGAGGGATACAGATTCAGAAAACATGTTATAGAAAAAAAAATGTGTGTGGGTGGGGAGAGGGGGTTCAGTTCCATTGTCAGACTCGTAGGACTGTGAAAGATGTCTGGGTGAAGTCGATTGTCTGCTTTAATGTCTTATTTTTTTTAATCAGAATTTGTCTGGCATTATCACAGCCTGTAGAATCCTAGTTGCCGGCTTCTTGCGAGTACTTTCTGATTTGCAAAGTAATGGCAAGTCATTTTTAACTCTGCTGCCCCATTATTATGAAGGTAGGGCAGCAGAAATGAAGCTCACAGCTTTATCCCATTTTGTTTGGAATCAGGGAGCTCTCAAAAGGCGTCCGTCACCTAGGATTCTAAAACCGTTTGAAGCTGTTTTCCCCTTTTTATAATGTGATATCAGCCTGAGGATGGGAACTCGGAAGCGCTGTGCTCCCACAGAGCCCCTATCGCATGTCTCTCCTCCTCTCTCTCCTTCTCATTGTTTTGTCATTCCCAATTCAATTAATTATCTCAATTATCTGGACGGTTGAAACTGTAATTGGCGGGCGTGAGTAACTGTTTCCCCCCCTAGAACAAGAGGCGCTGTTGGCTTGTGGTGTTCTGGGACCTCTGGCACAGCTGCTGGACTCATTCTGCCTACACAGCTTGAAACCAGGAATTCTCTAGTTGGGGCATTACTTTGTAAAGTTGTGCATTTAAATATATGAATGTCAGGCACCTTTTTTCAAGCAATTAGGCAAGTTCCCTGGGATGCTTGCACATGAAGGGTGCTTTTGTGAAAGAAATTGGTAAGGTAGTTGTAGCTGGGGACTTTATGCTTAAGACATATTGCATTTATTAATTTTCTTTAACACTTTGCTGAAATATGCCTTGCGATTTCCTTGCATTTCCCTGAACATCTGAAAAGGTTAAAATGATAATAAAAATGAATAACAGAAAATGACTTTAATTCCGGGTTGTGAACCTACAGTCCTGTACAGCGGCAGTAACATATTGAATGAATCTGTGTGATTTATTAAATGTCTCACTATTTTAGGTGCCATTAATTAGAACTTAAAAAAAAAAAAAAAAAAGTTACGTTGTGATTTAATGCTGCTGAAGATAATGGGATACCAATCCTTTTTTTTGTGTTTCGCAGAAATGAACTGGGATGATAAATCCCAAGGAGAGCGCAGTGAAAGGCTTGCCTGGTTTCTTTGCAGCATAATGAATGTTATACATCAAAAAGAAATCCTACTTCATGCTGGGCTTTGAAGTTTTGGAGCAAGGGAAGAAAACTGCACAAAATTGAAATAATGAGCTTGCGGTTGTTTTTAAATTCACTGTGATAATAGATTTTATTTTAATATTATTATTATTTTGTGTCTTAAAGGGCACATAAGGACCTTTTTATTTTATTGTGTTCCCATGTGTTGCTACAACTGTTTCCGTAAGGTGTGTGTATTGTCTTATTTTTTTTTGTACATTTTGACCACTTTTTTAAACTTTTAAATTGCGTTCCCTGCCCTGCATGGTCCTCTCAGAACTACATTTCCCATCATCCTCCTGCTCACATATGTAACTGAGATGGATTTACCAGTGAGCAGGAGGAGGAGAAAATATAATGTTCTTCATAATAATAATAATCACATTCACACAATGAGAAGATTTTATTAATTGAAAATCAATAAAAGTATATTGTATTTAACTAATTTCTTCAGTATTTCCAAATAGATGTGTAGATGTATTTTGAGTAATTTACATGTTAAACCAGATCACATATAAACAGTCACTGTTAAATTTCCTTTTTTTTTTTTAAGTCTATTTCTTTGTTTTATTTATTTTATTTCGTCTCCACAGAAGAAGCAAAAGGAGACACTATTTACATTTCATGACTAGCTACAGTTTTTTTAATGTACTCGTGCTGTATTCGCGTTGTTCGCTTAGCTCCCAGTGTGCATACTTTATTTGCCTCGAATTTGCTCGCTCGCGTCGTTCACGGCTGGTGTGCATAGCCTTTTAGGCATCCGATTTCTATATGGATACATATAAAGTAAAACCTCTATAATCGCAGTGACCTGGGACTGTTCAGATAATCGAATTACAACTGATATTATTCTTTACTTTCCTGATCGACACCTCCAAACAAATCTATATGATACAACCCCTTTACCTGCAACGCATAACACACAGTCCTGCCCTGTTGTGTAAATATCACTAACTGAGGGCTGAATTACACATGTTCTGCACACAGCTAGGCAGGTTACCAGGGGCTGTGCAGATAACACACGCGATCTCCATGTAATTGTAACGGTTAGGGTTCAGCTGTAGATATACTTTCTAAAGATCTCGTTTTGATTGAATCCAGGCCTAGGACAGGTATCCATTGTGGTTGTTTGTTTGTTTGTTTTAGGTTTGTTTTTATTTCGGGTCATGGCTGACCTCTTTTTTTTTTTTTTTAACCCTGCATAGACCCACACCCTGACGCTGCTTGCTTCGAGGTCTACAGGGTGTGTGTGGTTGGGCCTTAGTGCTATGAAGGGCTGCAGTACCATGGGGTATGACCTCAGCACCTCAGAGTAGATCAGTTTTGGCAGCACATTTACACCGTAAAATAGGGTGATGGGCACATAAATATTAATGTAATTGCTTAATAAACGGAGACTGGCAGCTAGCTAATGAGCTGGTTGATTTTCACCCTGCAGCTCATCGTTTCAGGACTGAATGTGCTGTGCCTGGAGGAGTGATGGGTACAGGGTCACGTTGCAAGCTTTATTGCATTTTATTTCTTTAATTTACTTTCTTTTTATAGTTGTGGGTTTATTGTAAATATTTCTGTTGGATAGTAACTTTTTTGTGTTATTTTATTTACTGTATTTTTATTTGTTATTTCTGTATAGTTGCACTCAAACAAATGAAGCGTGCCTCTACTGCGATACGATCTAGCATGTGAAGACAGTATCATCATTCATCGAGGCACCCCTGCTGTACCCTATGTAATGCCACACTTGCAGTAAGACATGTGGGTGTACTGTAGGGAGAGATCTGCTCTTTCATGATCCGAATTGATCTTTATTCTGTATTGATCTGTGGCGGGGGTGGCAGGCAATATTACTAACATTGTTTAACTCCTTTGGTCATTTCAAATTTAATCCGGGGGAAAGACAAATGGTGACGTTTTCATGTATTTTTTTTTTTTCTTTTAATTTAATTTAAATACATTTTTCAAGGTGCCCTGAGAGATACAGGCCAGTCAGTTTTACAAATTGCATTTCCACGCATGCCATGGTGATTTCATTTTTTTTCTGAAATTACTTTTTTTTTTCTTTTTCAAGTGGATGCTTAAGGCAGTAGATTCATAAGGTGTTACAGTGGCATTCTGAATCGAGACTGCAGTTTGTAATCATGTCTTACCTGGAAGGGGGGGGTCACTTTACTGTGTGTGACTGATGCACCTCCTTCATATGAAGCATCTCTTGGCTCCCATAGTTTGCAAGACTCTTTGTGGAGGAAAAATCTAACGTGTTGACTGGACTTAAATATGAAATGATGGACTGCAGCACACATTACATCACTAGCCCTTTAAAGTCCGCTGCGCTTCACATTCCTGCTTTCGCGCCACTGCCTCATTGTAGCCTGAATCTGTGCGTCGGCCTGATGCTACCTGTCAGGCTGTTCCAGCAGGAAAGACCTCCTGGGGGGCAAAGTCTCCTACCCCCTGACAGGCGGGATGTGAATCCAGAGGGAATGACAGTATGAGATTCACGCTCCGGTATGTGTGTACGGCAGGGCGACGGTGTTCGGGATGTGAATCCAGAGGGAATGACAGCATGAGATTCACGCTGTGGTCTGTGTGTACGGCAGGGCGACGGTGTTCGGGTTGTGAATCCAGAGGGAATGACAGTATGAGATTCACGCTGTGGTCTGTGTGTGCGGCAGGGCGACGGTGTTCGGGATGTGAATCCAGAGGGAATGACAGCATGAGATTCACGCTGTGGTCTGTGTGTACGGCAGGGCGACGGTGTTCGGGATGTGAATCCAGAGGGAATGACAGTATGAGATTCACGCTCCGGTCTGTGTGTGCGGCAGGGCGACGGTGTTCGGGATGTGAATCCAGAGGGAATGACATTTTGAGATTCACACTGTGGTCTGTGTGTACGGCAGGGCGACGGTGTTCGGGTTGTGAATCCAGAGGGAATGACAGTATGAGATTCACGCTCCGGTATGTGTGTACGGCAGGGCGACGGTGTTCGGGATGTGAATCCAGAGGGAATGACAGCATGAGATTCACGCTGTGGTCTGTGTGTACGGCAGGGCGACGGTGTTCGGGATGTGAATCCAGAGGGAATGACAGTATGAGATTCACGCTCCGGTCTGTGTGTGCGGCAGGGCGACGGTGTTCGGGATGTGAATCCAGAGGGAATGACAGTATGAGATTCACGCTCCGGTCTGTGTGTACGGCAGGGCGACGGTGTTCGGGATGTGAATCCAGAGGGAATGACAGTATGAGATTCACGCTGTGGTCTGTGTGTACGGCAGGGCGACGGTGTTCGGGATGTGAATCCAGAGGGAATGACATTTTGAGATTCACACTGTGGTCTGTGTGTACGGCAGGGCGACGGTGTTCGGGTTGTGAATCCAGAGGGAATGACAGTATGAGATTCACGCTCCGGTATGTGTGTACGGCAGGGCGACGGTGTTCGGGATGTGAATCCAGAGGGAATGACATTTTGAGATTCACACTGTGGTCTGTGTGTACGGCAGGGCGACGGTGTTCGGGTTGTGAATCCAGAGGGAATGACAGTATGAGATTCACGCTCCGGTCTGTGTGTACGGCAGGGCGACGGTGTTCGGGATGTGAATCCAGAGGGAATGACAGCATGAGATTCACGCTGTGGTCTGTGTGTACGGCAGGGCGACGGTGTTCGGGTTGTGAATCCAGAGGGAATGACAGTATGAGATTCACGCTGTGGTCTGTGTGTACGGCAGGGCGACGGTGTTCGGGATGTGAATCCAGAGGGAATGACAGCATGAGATTCACGCTGTGGTCTGTGTGTACGGCAGGGCGACGGTGTTCGGGATGTGAATCCAGAGGGAATGACAGTATGAGATTCACGCTCCGGTCTGTGTGTGCGGCAGGGCGACGGTGTTCGGGATGTGAATCCAGAGGGAATGACAGTATGAGATTCACGCTCCGGTCTGTGTGTACGGCAGGGCGACGGTGTTCGGGATGTGAATCCAGAGGGAATGACAGTATGAGATTCACGCTGTGGTCTGTGTGTACGGCAGGGCGACGGTGTTCGGGTTGTGAATCCAGAGGGAATGACAGTATGAGATTCACGCTCCGGTATGTGTGTACGGCAGGGCGACGGTGTTCGGGATGTGAATCCAGAGGGAATGACAGTATGAGATTCACGCTGTGGTCTGTGTGTACGGCAGGGCGACGGTGTTCGGGTTGTGAATCCAGAGGGAATGACAGTATGAGATTCACGCTGTGGTCTGTGTGTACGGCAGGGCGACGGTGTTCGGGTTGTGAATCCAGAGGGAATGACAGTATGAGATTCACGCTGTGGTCTGTGTGTACGGCAGGGCGACGGTGTTCGGGATGTGAATCCAGAGGGAATGACCGTGTGAGATTCACGCTCCGGTATGTGTGTACTGCAGGGCGACGGTGTTCGGGATGTGAATCCAGAGGGAATGACCGTGTGAGATTCACGCTGTGGTCTGTGTGTACGGCAGGGCGACGGTGTTCGGGATGTGAATCCAGAGGGAATGACAGTATGAGATTCACGCTGTGGTCTGTGTGTACGGCAGGGCGACGGTGTTCGGGATGTGAATCCAGAGGGAATGACCGTGTGAGATTCACGCTGTGGTCTGTGTGTACGGCAGGGCGACGGTGTTCGGGATGTGAATCCAGAGGGAATGACCGTATGAGATTCACGCTGTGGTCTGTGTGTACGGCAGGGCGACGAGGATAAGGGACTGTCCCATCCATGTCCTGCTCACACTCTGTTTTCCTACACTTGGGACCTTGACTGCCAAATTAAACCTTGCAGTCTTGTGCCGCCTTAAGATTGGCAAGGACTCTTCAGGGAAGTCTTTGGAAAGTGCTTTCCTGTACGGAGATTGACTTGCAGCCTGTTTTATTTCTGTTCTTTCTTTATTCTGCAGGTGAACCTGATGACCGGGACCTGTCGAAACTAGAAGTGAAGACGTGGGACCCAGACTGCCCGCTGACGGACAGGCAGATAGACCAGTTTCTCGTTGTTGCTCGGTAAGGCTTCCAATTTCACCTCTGCTGCTCCATAACACTAGAAGCCCCGCGGCAGTCATTTTGGCGGTTTTTGGTTTTAAAATGTAATTTTCTCCAGTCGTGTAACACATATGGAGCTGCGCGTTCGTGTACCTTTCTGTCCGTATGTATTAAATATTCTCACAAAGCATGAAACGCGGGAGTGCAGAAATAAAGGAGATATATTACATTATACCTAAAAGCCCCGGGAGCAGTCACATTGACGGCCACACAGAAAACAATTGTATTGTGATTATACAGAATGGTATTCTACTTTTATTATTTTTATTTACCAGTCTGCAATGTGTTTAGCTGTAATTAGATTAGTCTCTACGCTCTGCCTGAGTGAATGACTGACAGTATTGTTTTTCAATCTGCCTTTTCAAAGGCTGGCACCTGCTTGCTAGCTGTGCTGTTTTGGTCAGTCAATTAGCATCGGGTCTTGTGAAAATAAATAGACCGTGGAATTTCGCAGCGCAAGAAAATATGGAGTTGAAGTTTTGGATCAGATGGCACGGAAGTATTCTGTGAAAGCTGGCTCCCGACGGTGGCCTTTTCTGGTGTTTTACAGCCATCAGCTCCTGGGTACTTTACAAAGAATGCACAGAGAAGAATTTACTACGGATTTACAGTTAGCACAGGGACTTCACAGGAAGCCTTTGGAACAGAGGGAGACTGCCATGCGTGTACCCACAGCTGAAGCTGGCAACCCTTCTGAGAGCCACAAGAGATGCCAATGTAAGGTTGGCAAGTACAATAAAAATAAAACTTCGGACAGCTGTGGCCTGTGCAGACAGGCGGTGTGGAGAAGCGTATTATCTGTATTGATTGTGAACAGCCTTACACTCAAGGTAAAGGAATACCATTTTGTCAAAAAAAAAAAAAAAAAACTACTTCTGTAAAATGTTTTCTAAGTTTATTTATCTATGTTGTTCAGTTGCTTTTGCGCATCTGATAATAAACCGATTGCTGTTGAAAAGTTAAAAATGTATTACTGTGGTTTCAGTTTTATAAATGTATGTTGTAAACCGATGTCTGTTCAGATGTTTGTTTGTTTATTTATTTACATTTTCTTGTTTTGATTTGTAAAATAAATGTTTGTGTGTGTATTATATATATATATATATATATATATATATATATATATATACACGCTTCAGTTGTTCAGATGTTTATGTAACAGTCAAAAAAAAAAAAAAAAAAACGAATTGCATCTGACTAATTGTTTCTCCTTTCGTTACACTATTTACAGTGTTTTGAATACAGCCGTCAGAAAGGCTTCTAGGTATGAGAATATCTCCGGTCCTTCTACTGTTAAGTTTATTATTTATTTTTTCTAGGTACCGACTTCTTTTTATGTTCAGCAGTATTTAGGTTTTCTCAAAATATGCTGTTTACAAAAACAAGTGTCTGTCGCAGGTTTCAAAGCGTTTTGGATTGAAAGCGTTTTTCTGTGTTTTTTATTTTATTTTCTAAACATGTGGTTGGATTTGCTGCGCCTCACCTGCAGTCAGTCAGTGACACTCTGATCCTCACTGACGATAAGGGTTGTGAATGTCCACTTGGTATAGTCCAGACTGAATGATTGAATGTGTAGTTTCCAATGCCGATGTGCTTTTCCAGTCCTACACACACACACACACCTACCTATGGGACTCTTGTTATAGGTTTGTAGAAATCTGAACGTGTAAAGAATTCCTGTTCAGCCATGCCTTCGCCTGACCTTAAGTAAATATCACACTGCCTGTACCAAAATTGCCTTTATCCCACACCTCTTCATGTCGCAGGATTTTATTATGTGGGGTTTGACTACAGCTGGACCTTATTAAAAAGTGCGTCTGCTGCCGTGTGCTTTGAATGTGTTTTCTTGTTGTTGTTTTTCGTCTACATTTGCTGAGTAAAATGTTCAGAACCCTAACCTTTTTTACACAGTTATAAATGCATGGACTAGCCTACCAGGTGACATAGTAGGATTTAAACCAAGGTTGTGTAATTTGTGAAAAAAACTTCTTGTCCAAGGGACAAAATGCTAGAAAAATCTACTCGCCCCCTCCCCGTCACACAAAGTACAATATAACTTGTAGGATTTTGGTTTTATTTAGGCTAACAGTGAACACTATCAATCAATTAGTGAGTAACAGGGGAGGATCTAGCCTTGTAGCTTGACAGGTTAACTAAATTCAAGATACACAAAAGATTCCCTGTGACCTCACCTCAACAAATTTATAACATACTTAGAAGTATAAGTATAATAAGCAATATAAAAATATCTTATGCATGTTTCTTTGCACTCTCTATAAGCTCAATTCAGCTCCTGATGTACAGGTGTTTTAGTTTGTTGCATCACAGATATGAAATAATTTCCAACTATTACTGCTGCTGTGTGGAATTCAGATTTTTCTTGACGTTTCAGTTTTGTAATTGCTGAACCCCAGATTTTTAAGGGACTTGTATATAACCTGTCAAGTTTTTGTGCATTTTTTTTACTGTTTTTCTACCAAAATGCAAGCAATATTTACAAATATTCTGCAAAGACCAAATAGGTTTTATCTTTTGTTTATTTCTATTATACAACAGTTTTTTTTGTTGTTTGTTTGTTTTTTAAACGTACAACATTTTGCAGCTGTTTCTCCTACTGCAGCATCTTGTCCCATGATGGCTAACAGGAACACAGCTGCAGCAGGGGATCCTGGTTTCATACCTGCATGGCTTTTTTTGTTTTTGGGAGGGCAACATTCTTTCCCTGCACTACCCTCACTGAAAAATAAATACATAAATGAACTATTGCATAAACAGATTGCCATGGGATTTACAGGCTGTATTTTATTTTAAAATAATAAAATATTCTACAGGTAATCTCGTATAGAGAGAGGTAGAGAGAGAGAGAGATAGAGATGAGATTTATACAAGTATCATAATTATAACAGCCAATCAAATCACAAGAAAGTTGCCATAAGACTTCTACATTAATAGGGTTTTAAAAGTCAAAGCACAGTATCTGCAGAAATGTTTCGCCCTGTTTGGGGCTCATCAGTGCAGCGCAACTGAACTTTAACTAGTGAAAAGCTCAGGAGAGTAAGTAAATACAAGTAGCTTTCGAGTACTGTATCATTATAAACACATTTGTCACTCTTCACAATTAAAGTGTTACACAACCCGCTTTCCTTTCAAATATAAAATATAACCATTACGTATTGGGTGTTTACCTTCTAAAGGCTGTGTGGTCCAGTGGTTAAAGAAAAGGGCTTGTAACCAGGAGGTCCCCGGTTCAAATCCCACCTCAGCCACTGACTCATTGTGTGACCCTGAGCAAGTCACTTAACCTCCTTGTGCTCCGTCTTTTGGGTGAGACGTAGTTGTAAGTGACTCTGCAGCTGATGCGTAGTTCACACACCCTAGTCTCTGTAAGTCGCCTTGGATAAAGGCGTCTGCTAAATAAACAAATAATAAAGACCCGAAACCTGACTGTTAGATACCAAAGCTGCTGTGCCGAGCCTGTGACCCAGTCATGCCTGCCCCCGAGGGTATAAAGCACTGCGTGCACAGACCTCGGCGCCGTGTTTCCTTTCAACACTGACCTGACAGGGAACCTGGTAACAGATCAGTACTTGTTGCTAATGACTGTATCATTTTCACAAATTATTGTGTTTTATGTAATTTCTGCTGTATTTTATTTGTGCTGTGATGTGCTACAGCCTGTTTGTTACGTCCCGTAGCAGCCTTGTGCCTTGCGTGAAGCCAGCGTCTGAGTCGCTCCTTCCCAGGGATCAAGCAACATAACTCGGCTGACTTGTGCTGTCCTCACAGGCTGCTTTGCTCCAGCTGGAGTTAAATTAAAATTCTCGTTTTAAGTTACGAGATGTTTATTTTCTGAACTGTGATTGTGTTATTACTGTTTTCTGTGGAGAAATATTTCTTGTTTTGTATTTTCTGTGTGTTTTTTTTTTTTTTTTTACAGGAACACGCTGGACCGAGATACTCACTTTGGTTGAGATTGCTTGCAGTCTCATTCCACAGTATCTCACTGCCGCTTTGGTGACTGCTTTGCATCACTGTTACGGAGGCTGTTAGTAGCTCTAACCAGCGGGCTTCCCTCAGCCTCATGTGGGTACTGACTGTGGTTTTGCCAGTCGCTCGTACAGGTGGGCATCTCTGTACAGTGCTATCTGTAAACTGTGCACCGGTGGACCCGTACCGAGACCATAGGCGCCTAACCCATAGCGGACAGGGGAGGCAAACTATATGTTGTGCCCCTATACTTTTTTTGCTCAGTATATACACACTATTGTTCTATGTTTTGTTGTGGTTTTGCCTTTTAAACAGTTTAAACATGAACAGTGATTTGACCCATAGTCCGCACTGCACTATTTACAACAGCTAACGTTGGCAGCGGTGTGACTGCAACAGAAGATACTGGGCAGTTTGTGGAAACTACAAAGTTGTTACTTTTATTTTTATTCTCTATTCATTAAATTAATCAATTGAAAAAAAGGCAAGAGGTTCAGTAGAGCAGAGATAGATCTCTTTGCCTCCTCCTCTTTGGCCGAGGCAACTGTTACATGCCTTCCCACGGCTTGCATTGCTCCCGCTGTCTCTGGAGAAAATCAGGCAGGACCAAGCCAAGGTGCTCCTAGTAGTCCCTTATTGGCTCAGGAGACTCTGGTTTTCAACCCTGATGCAGCTCTTGAGCGGCCAGCCGTGGAGACTGCCCAAGCGCCGCGACCTACTAAGTCAGGCACAGGGGACCTTATGGCATCCCAACCCATCAAGCCTGCAGCTCTCGGTCTGTCCCCTGTACAGCTGCATTTGAGCCGTCTGGGTCTATCCAATTGAGATATTGACACCCTACAAAATGCCAGAGCAGCCTCCACACATTCCCAGGATGGGTACAAGTGGAGCATCTTTTAGATGTGGTGTCTGCCTCTTGGGTTCGATTTGACCTATGGCAGTAACACTGCAGTTTTTGCAGGGCCTGTTGAATGAGGGGAATTACCCCTCTATGTTCAAGGTCTATCTGGCAGCCATTTCAGCTTGCTATGTCAAAATTGACTTGTTCTCCCCAGGAAGCTCACTTCCTGGCTGGGGAATCTTTGAAAGGAGCTTGGTGACTTTGGCCGCCTATGGAGGATGTTGGTCCTCACTGGAGGCTTAACGTGGTGCTTGATGCACTCATGAAGCCTCTATTTGAGCCCTTGCATTCAGCTGAGCTGAAATGTTTTATCTCTGAAAGCGGCTTTCTTGCTTGCAATCAGTTCCACAAAGCGGGTGAGTGAGATGAAAGCATTCTCAATTGCAAAAGGCTGCTTAATTTTTGCAGAAGCCAGGACATAAGTTATGTTCTGTACCAATCCTGCTTTTTTGTCAAAGACTATCTCTGCATTATCATGTCAACCAGTCAGGACTGTACAGCATAGCGACTCACCTGGGTATCAGGCACGGGACTGTACAGCATAGCGACTCACCTGGGTATCAGGAACGGGACTGTACAGCATAGCGACTCACCTGGGTATCAGGCACGGGACTGTACAGCATAGCGACTCACCTGGGTATCAGGCACGGGACTGTACAGCATAGCGACTCACCTGGGTATCAGGCACGGGACTGTACAGCATAGCGACTCACCTGGGTATCAGGAACGGGACTGTACAGCATAGCGACTCACCTGGGTATCAGGAACGGGACTGTACAGCATAGCGACTCACCTGGGTATCAGGAACAGGACTGTACAGCATAGCGACTCACCTGGGTATCAGGAACAGGACTGTACAGCATAGCGACTCACCTGGGTATCAGGAACAGGACTGTACAGCATAGCGACTCACCTGGGTATTGGAGGCTTTCCATCCACCTCCTTTCCAGTCTGACAGAGAGCGGCAGCTCCAAACACTCTGCCCTGTGCAGCACCAGCGTATTATGTTGACAGGACGAAAAGTTGGAGGCGAAGTCCCATGGTCAAGCCCTGTCTAAGCAGCGGCTGTCCACGTGGATAACAGACACAGTCAGGACTGCCTATGAGCTGGCCAACTAGCCCCCTCCAGAAAAACTCACCGCCCATTCCTCCAGGGGCATGGCAACTTTGTGGGTTGTATTCCAGGGTGCAATGCAGCGATGTGGGCTACTCCCCATACCTTCACTAGTTTCTGTAGGCTAAATGTCATGGATCCTCAAAACCCTGTTTTTGGAACTAGAGTGTTTAGGGCGGCTTCCCAGTCGACCCTTACAACATGGAAGTGAGTTTCTCTCTAGGTTTTTTAGCCGTAGCTACTTGTTACTGGGGTTCGTAATGGCAACACACGAGGCAGCCTCTCGACTTAGCCTTGTGGCATTCCAGTCGTTCAGCAAATTGCCCTTGTGATGGTGTGGGTACACTTACCCATACAGTAATGGTTGCATTCGTACTTGAAAGGGAACGTTAGGTTATTATCATAACCCTGGTTCCCTGAAATAGAAATGTAGCCATTAACCTTGGAGGGCGGGACGTAAACATTTTAAATGTTTGTGTGTAGGTGCAAGACTTCCGCAATTCAGTTTTCAGAAACTTACGTGGCTCTCTAGAAATATATCCAGAGTGTTTTTCTAGCAACAGAACGAACATAGGAAAAATAAACACATGAAAACTATTTGTCCAACGAGCAAACTTGTTCGTCCCTCACACAAATCTTGTCCCGGGCGTCGGGCGATATGAATTGCACACCCCTGTTTAAACACAGGGAGTATTTAAAAAGACGAGGTTCTGTGCTTTTAAATGAGACCCCCCCCCCCCCCCCCCCCCAAGTAGCTTCTCGTCTGAGATCACACTCGCCCTGCATTTACCACCGTAAATGTGTTAATCCACTTGGTGTGGATACACAGTTAAATTAGAAGTATATACTGTACCTACGCACCCAAAGCAGCTACCCTGGATATGATGTTCAATAATTTAATAAATAAATACATGCATCAAATAAATATCCTTTTAAAAATAGATGTGTGGGCATTTAGAGCTTTTAATCTGTAATTGGAATTTCCTTTCATCCTGCAATTTACATTTCAAAGTTAGAATGATAATGATTAGAGTGTTTACTGAAGTATGATTTTCTCTTTGAACCATGCCCCCCCACACAGCGTTTTCAATAGCAAGGTATGGGATCTGAGCAAGTGATCTGAAATGTTAATTGTTACTGCTGAAGAGTTAATGGGAAGGAATCTCTTCAGACTAGCCTAGGTGAAAGCATTAAGAAGCAACCTGGTGTATCGCTGTGCATCCCCTGAACACCCCTCACCTGGTCACGCTAGTATCGCTGTGCTTCCCCTAAATATTCCTCACCTGGTCATGCTAGTATCACTGTGCTTTTCCCCTCACCTGGGTATCAGGAGCAGGACTGTACAGCATAGCGACTCACCTGGGTATCAGGAACAGGAGCAGGACTGTACAGCATAGCGACTCACCTGGGTATCGGGAACGGGACTGTACAGCATAGCGACTCACCTGGGTATCAGGAACAGGACTGTACAGCATAGCGACTCACCTGGGTATCAGGAACAGGACTGTACAGCATAGCGACTCACCTGGGTATCAGGAACAGGACTGTACAGCATAGCGACTCACCTGGGTATCAGGAACAGGACTGTACAGCATAGCGACTCACCTGGGTATCAGGAACGGGACTGTACAGCATAGCGACTCACCTGGGTATCAGGAGCAGGACTGTACAGCATGAAGAGACTCATTTTAAGAACTTAACTAAACAATGAACATTGCAAGTATGTGGAACCTCTCTCGCTCCCACTCTCTCTCTGTTACAGTGAGCTAGTTTTTGTGGAGATGATCATGAGGTGGCTTTGGCAGTTTCATGTCAGGTTTATTAGCAGTTTACCTGGATCTTGGTGTCCTTAGTAACTGTGGGCAACAGCGGTGGCTTAAAAAAAAAACAGGCGGGCATCTGATTTTTATTTACTGATTATGTGTTCCACTTAAAAGCTGAACAAATAAGCACAGGGTCCTGCAGCAGCTGTGAACCTGTTCAATTTGATCATGAGGTTTTAGTGGTGATGTACTGTAATTATTATTTATTTCTTAGCAGATGCCCTTATCCAGGGCGACTTACAATTGTTACAAGATATCACATTATTTTTACATACAATTACCCATTTATACAGTTGGGTTTTTACTGGCGCAATCTAGGTAAAGTACCTTGCTCAAGGGTACAGCAGCAGTGTCCCCCACCTGGGATTGACCCCACGACCCTCCAGTCAAGAGTCCAGAGCCTTAACCACTACTCCACACTGCTGCCCTGTAGAGCCAGGCAGTGCCCGTCTCTCCTGCTCTGAACCCAACCTGTATGCACTGTACAGCCAGGCAGTGCCCGTCTCTCCCTCTGAACCCAACCTGTATGCACTGTACAGCCAGGCAGTGCCCGTCTCTCCCTCTGAACCCAACCTGTATGCACTGTACAGCCAGGCAGTGCCCGTCTCTCCCTCTGAACCCAACCTGTATGCACTGTACAGCCAGGCAGTGCCCGTCTCTCCCTCTGAACCCAACCTGTAGCCAAGGAGACAAAATATCTCTGCCTCTTATTTACTGGGCCAGGTCAGTCTCTGTATTCCCAATAATGAAGATAGCGAGGAGAGATTTATTCAGAGTGGATTGAAAATTGCAAGGTGCTCGCAATACGCACGATATGCATATTTTAAATTTTGCTACGGTCTGGGATGTGAGTGTGTGTGTGTGTGTGTGAGAGAAGGCTGAGATGTGTCATTCACTCTGCTGCTGTAAGTAGCAGTGCTTGGCAGACACTAGAATTGCTCATACTCTGTTATTAAGGGTGCTTATTAATCTAGCACGTTTGCTAGATTTATTTTTATTTGCAGCAACAGTACAGTATATTTCTTTACCCAAATCCAATTTAACAGGTAACTGCAAATTATTAATGCAACATTAATCAATAAAATTTCTGGGGTGGGTGAAAAAAAAAAAAAAAGAAAAAAGCTGTTGCTATTTTAGGCATAAATGAGAGAGAGAGAGAGAGAGAGAGAGAGAGAGAGAGAGAGAGTCATGATTTAAGCAGAAGAAAAGTGGTATCCACCCCCAGCAGGGAGACAATAACATTTACAAAGAAACTTGTGGGGGGTGTGAGACGGCAGTCGCTGCACTGGGTTCTCTGTTTGCTGCCAGTGGCACAGCGTGGGGGTAAGGATTTATGGGGTGAAATAACAATAAAGAAACTCTCTTCTGGCTCCTCCATCTGTGCAAACATTTAAAAGCTAAATACAATTAGAAATAAAAATGTTTTGAGGAGAAGTCTTTATCAGGGCCTTATGCTTTTTGGTTTCTATTGGTGCTACAGAATAACCTTTTTACTTTGTCAAACAAAAAGCATGTTCATGTCTCGGATAGCAAGGTGGCAATACGTTCATCAAAATGTCTGTTCTATCAATGCTTCGAATTGATTGTGCCTCAATACATTTGATTTTTCTCTTGTGCATTTTGTAGTTGGCAGTTCTAGGTGTTGGTTGGACCCCAGTGGCCTGTGTGCTGACTCTTCTGTCCTGTTCAGTGCCGTGGCCTGTGTGCTGACTCTTCTGTCCTGTTCAGTGCCGTGGCCTGTGTGCTGACTCTTCTGTCCTGTCCTGTTCAGTGCCGTGGCCTGTGTGCTGACTCTTCTGTCCTGTCCTGTTCAGTGCCGTGGCCTGTGTGCTGACTCTCCTGTCCTGTTCAGTGCCGTGGCCTGTGTGCTGACTCTCCTGTCCTGTTCAGTGCCGTGGCCTGTGTGCTGACTCTCCTGTCCTGTTCAGTGCCGTGGCCTGTGTGCTGACTCTCCTGTCCTGTTCAGTGCCGTGGCCTGTGTGCTGACTCTCCTGTCCTGTTCAGTGCCGTGGCCTGTGTGCTGACTCTCCTGTCCTGTTCAGTGCCGTGGCCTGTGTGCTGACTCTCCTGTCCTGTTCAGTGCCGTGGCCTGTGTGCTGACTCTCCTGTCCTGTTCAGTGCCGTGGCCTGTGTGCTGACTCTCCTGTCCTGTTCAGTGCTGTGGCCTGTGTGCTGACTCTTCTGTCCTGTTCAGTGCCGTGGCCTGTGTGCTGACTCTTCTGTCCTGTTCAGTGCCGTGGCCTGTGTGCTGACTGTGTCTGTCTTGTTCTCTGCCCTGTTCAGTGCGGTGTGCTGACTTTCCTGTCATGTGTTCTTTGCCCTGTTCAGTGCGGTGGGGACGTTCGCCCGAGCCCTTGACTGCAGCAGCTCTGTGAGGCAGCCCAGTTTACACATGAGCGCCGCCGCAGCATCCAGAGACATCACACTGGTAAGAGAGCCTGCTGTTAATAAACCTTCTCAATACTTCTCCTTTACTCCCTAGTTCAGAGACATCACACTGGTAAAAGAACCTGCTATTGATCAACCTTCTCAATACCCCTCTCCTTTACACCTGTTAACCTGAATACTCTAACAATCTAACAAAGCTATCCTCGCCCTGTTGCAGAACTCTGTTTTTAGAAAGCAGCTCCTATCTAAAAAGCCGTCTCGTCATAATCTACCGGAACCCTTCGACGTTGACGCATTGGCTGCTGTATCGTGGTCATGTGAAGTTGTGGTTTCCGGGTGATGAAGATGAAACTTTGAGATACTGGCTTCATATTCAGTGCACATCCTTTAGGATGGGATTATCTAGGTCAGATTGGATCGTGGATACTGGCTTCATATTCAGTGCACATCCTTTAGGATGGGATTATCTAGGTCAGATCGGATTGTGGATACTGGCTTCATATTCAGTACACATCCTTTAGGATGGGTTTATCTAGGTCAGATTGGATCGTGGATACTGGCTTCATATTCAGTGCACATCCTTTAGGATGGGATTATCTAGGTTGGATCTGATCGTGGGTATCGTACAGGAAATTGTAATACTGTTTTCTGGCAGTAATTTTACAAAAGCTTCCGCGGCCTTGTATCTTGTATAGCATTTGAGATTCTGGCTTCAGGTATATTAACACTGCATGCTAAATTTGTTGCAGACCCGACCTTGAGATTTACCTCAAACACAATATGGCTTGCGTATTATATTTGGTACGCAGCTGTGTTCTATGATTTTCTGTGTCAAGTTTCATTAAAGGTACAGTGTGGAATTTACCCTTTCCCTGCTACATTGTTTTAATTCCTGGTCATATCAATGATACAGGCAACAAGCTTTGAGATAGTGTCTTCACATTTTACTTTATTCAGCATTCAGGGTCTTTGGGGGGGTGATTCAGGGGGCAAATCAATACAGTAGTTAAATGAACTGCACCTCAGTGGACTGGTTTCCTTTTTTTAATCATAGCTACTGTAAAGACATTTACACTTTGTATTTATTTATTTAAAATTCCTGTAATCGCTTATCCTATGACACCGTCTCCTCCAGCAAAGGGCATAAACCCTGCCTGCTTGCGGTATGTTTGACTCCAGTGTAATTATTATACAGTTGCAGTGTCTCCAGCAGCGAGCATGCTAATTGGAATTGGACATGCTCATTACAGCACCAGCTTGAAGGCAAAATAGGGCAATCATGCAATAAGTGAGCTTCATTGAAATGGAAACACTGAGTACCTGCTGCCTTTCTGTAGGCTCTCGCTTGGCTGCAGCTGTAGTAACTGTTCAGACGCAGTAAAAAAAAAAAAAAAAAAAAAAAAAGAAAATCTAAAACAAAGGAGTAGTTTTTCTTTGTGGATTTAGGATTCTCGCCAGTGCCACAGTGCTTTAGGATTCTTGCCAGTGCCACAATGCTTTAGGGTTCTCACCACAGTGTTATAGGATTCTTGCCAGTGCCACAGTGCTTTAGGATTCTCACCACATTGTTATAGAATTCTCGCCAGTGCCACAGTGCTTTAGGATTCTCGCCAGTGCCACAGTGTTATAGGATTCTCGCCAGTGCCACAGTGCTTTAGGATTCTCGCCAGTGCCACAGTGTTATAGGATTCTCGCCAGTGCCACAGTGCTATAGGATTCTCACCAGTGCCACAGTGCTTTAGGATTCTCGCCAGTGCCACAGTGCTTTAGGATTCTCGCCAGTGCCACAGTGCTTTAGGATTCTCGCCACTGCCACAGTGCTTTAGGATTCTCACCAGTGCCACAGTGCTTTAGGATTCTCACCAGTGCCTCTGTTTTAGGATTCTCACCAGTGCCTCTGTGTTTTAGGATTCTCACCAGTGCCTCTGTGTTTTAGGATTCTCACCAGTGCCTTGGTGCTTTAGGATTCTCACCAGGTCCTCGGTGCTGTAGGATTCTCACCAGTGCCACAGTGCTTTAGGATTCTCACCAGTGCCTCGGTGCTGTAGGATTCGCTGCTCCAATCAATTAAGGGATACACTGTATTAAGTCTTGCAAAGAAATAATGCACAAACCCACCTACAGATGTCATGAGAGTGACAGTACCATATGGAACAGCTGGAGTGTCTTGGAAACATTGGGCATTGTCGTTAATACAGGATTGGGGATTTGTAATCCACTCCTCTTTGGGGTATATGCTGATTGTTAAGAGCCGTGTGCTCCTCTTGCCTAATCTGCCCTTTCAATTCAAGGAGAGCATTCCTTTCACCCCAGATCAGGAAATAAACAAAATACAAATGGGTCCGTGGTTATTCCTCTGGGAGTTTGACTTAGACCCGTTTTGAAAGTTGTTCATGGTTATTCCTCTGGGGTTATTCCATGCTTGAGGGCTCTCTGTATGAGTGTGTTTTAAATCCTTAGTGAGGTTACGAGTTGACTGTGTTTCTTCCCCTCCAGTTTCACGCGATGGACACCCTGCACCGGCTGGACTACGACCTGACGACCGCGATCAGCATCCTGGTGCCGCAGGGCGGGCCGGTGCTGTGCCGGGACGAGATGGAGGAGTGGTCCGCCTCCGAGGCAAACCTCTTCGAGGAGGCTCTGGAGAAGTACGGCAAGGACTTCAACGACATCCGGCAAGACTTTGTGAGTGCTGGCCGGCCGGGCTGTAGATCAGCTGCCCACCTGTACAGTGTATCGTACCCATTACAGCAGTGCCCTCGAATCCAAAGCAGGGTCTTTTAATACAGTATCATACCCACTACAGCAGTGCCCTGGAATCGAAAGCAGGGTCTTTTAATACAGTATCGTACCCACTACAGCAGTGCCCTGGAATCGAAAGCAGGGTCTTTTAATACAGTATCGTACCCACTACAGCAGTGCCCTGGAATCGAAAGCAGGGTCTTTTTAATAAAGTATCGTACCCACTACAGCAGTGCCCTGGAATCGAAAGCAGGGTCTTTTAATACAGTATCATACCCACTATAGCAGTGCCTTGGAATTGAAAGCAGGGTCTTTTAATACAGTATCATACCCACTATAGCAGTGCCTTGGAATTGAAAGCAGGGTCTTTTAATACAGTATCATACCCACTACAGCAGTGCCCTGGAATTATACCCACTACAGCAGTGCCCTGGCAGCTAGGCTCTTGTTTTTTTCTTTTAGACTTCCAGTTTAAACTCATTGTTTTTATTTACTGTTGTCTCTCAGTATGAAGGAGCTGTGTTTATTTAAAAGAAAGAATGCTACATTTTTAATCTTGATTTTAATCTTGAAATAAAAGTTCTGTCATGTGTATCCTTCAGCCAGTGACAGATTGTTTTGACCTCTTAGTGGTGTAGCGGGTATCATAGTCCTCTGCTGCCCTGGTCTTCCCTCTCATGCAGACAGCGTGGGGGTTTTCCTCTGCTGCCCTGGTCTTCCCTCTCATGCAGACAGCGTGGGGGTTTTCCTCTGCTGCCCTGGTCTTCCCTCTCATGCAGACAGCGTGGGGGTTTTCCTCTGCTGCCCTGGTCTTCCCTCTCATGCAGACAGCGTGGGGGTTTTCCTCTGCTGCCCTGGTCTTCCCTCTCATGCAGACAGCGTGGGGGTTTTCCTCTGCTGCCCTGGTCTTCTCTCTCATGCAGACAGCGTGGGGGTTTTCCTCTGCTGCCCTGGTCTTCCCTCTCATGCAGACAGCGTGGGGGTTTTCCTCTGCTGCCCTGGTCTTCCCTCTCATGCAGACAGCGTGAGGGTTTTCCTCTGCTGCCCTGGTCTTCCCTCTCATGCAGACAGCGTGGGGGTTTTCCTCTGCTGCCCTGGTCTTCCCTCTCATGCAGACAGCGTGGGGGTTTTCCTCTGCTGCCCTGGTCTTCCCTCTCATGCAGACAGTTTTTAAGCCCATCTAACATTTATGTGCTGCGCTTCTCGCAATGGCATCAGGGTTCCACTCCTTTGCACAGCATTATCCCATGTGATCTCCTGATCATTTTTATTTAGTGGCTGCAGCACCACGTGGCTACCTGCAAACTTTGAAACAACAAAATCATTTATTTTGTTCTTTTTAAATGAATGAGACTGTACATTCTTTTTTTTTTTGCATTTCTTTTTAATGCACATCTTGTCTCCTCGTTGCAGCTTCCTTGGAAATCCCTCACTAGCATCATTGAATATTACTACATGTGGAAGACGACTGACCGGTACGTGCAGCAGGTGAGTGAGAGAGAGAGTCCGAGCACTTCCAGGCTGGCTTGTCAGCCCTGTTTACCTGCTCTCCTTAACCCAGGAATGCTGCCCACTGGGACAGCCGGTCTCTGATCTGCAGCTCCATTCAGTGGAGCTCTTCATGGGGGTCTGTACACTGGTTCAATACTCCAAGCTTTAAACTTTCAGTGCCCCGACGAAACATCCGTGCATCCTGCATCAAACATCGCAGAACTATAGTCTTGTATCGGAATAAACTATTTTGTGTTGTGTGTTTTTTATTAGTTTATTTATTTTAGTGTTTGGCGGGGAGGGTGCTAAACTTTGGCTGCTGAAACCGGTGTCAAGCCTGTGTTGAATGTATGGAATTTAGCATCAGATAGCTCGTTCAGTTTATTGATTGCTTCTCAGAGTGGTGCGTAGATTCTGCATCACAGTCAGGAAAAGGTCTGCACTCACTTATCTATTGAAAGGACCCTCTTTGTTTGGTCACCAGTTCCATGTGATGCCTGGGTGCCTGTTATCTGGATAATATTGAGTGCAGATTTTTTTTTCTATTTAATATATATATATATTTTTTTTTAATTAGAAACGCCTTAAGGCTTCAGAGGCTGAGAGCAAGCTGAAACAAGTTTACATCCCGACCTAGTAAGTATGTGTTGTGTTTCCAGGGCTCTTGCACTGAGCAGGACTGCAGTACTGTCTTACTGCTGTAGTGAACACAGAAGTAATTGGACTTGCTGCTGTAGGCAGTCCTTCTTTTATTTGATTATTACTGCCCGCCAGAACCACTTATTTTCCTTGGTTAAGTCAGGTTATTGTCATCATCATATTTGCTCAGGCTGTGCTTTTCAATTTCAAGGTCTTTAGTCAAACTTTTGTTCTCCTTGCATATGTTGCTCCTCAGCCCAGATTAATTAGCTGGTCCCGCAGAAGTTTAGTCTCAGAAATAAATAACTGTGCATTGCTTTACCAGCATGCTTTAATTAACAGCCAGTGTGTTTCTTTCACCTCCAGTAACAAGCCCAACCCCAATCAGATCTCGGTGAGCAATGGGAAGCCGCTGGTGATGAACGGTGCAGCTGGCGCCGGGGTTGCCCAGTCCCTGAACTCGGCGCCGAGCCGAGCCTGCGAGAGCTGCTTCTGTGAGTATCCGCACCGAGCCACAAAGCTCCAGCCGGCGCAGGGTGGAAATGAGACTCCTACTGCATAGCAGTTTCACCCATTCCAGGGTTTAATATGAGCTGGATTAGCACAGTGTGTATGTAGGTAACAAGCTCAGGTGAGTCATTTTAAACTTGCAGTGGAACCAGGAGTGGATCAAACTGCTATGCAGTGGCAGTCTTATTCCCATCCCTGCAGTGCATAGGGTCAAATCCAAAAGCTGTTTCTTCTGGGTTAAATCATCCCGTTGGAGAGAATTAATCGCATGTTGAAAAATGAAATCTACAATGTGTTGATGAGCATATTTAACCCTTTGCGGTCCATTTATTCAGCGCCTGTCAGGCGCCTCAGGTCTAATTTCACTGTTTATTTTACACACGCTGTTTAAAAGTAATTTTATTCACAGTAAAACAGGTTTAAAAGGCACTGCATATCAACAGGACACTCAGTACTGCATCTCCAGCCCCTTGTTCGCTGTATTTCACATACCTCTTCATAGTCGTGCATACTGATAAATCATCTCCTGATCACCAAACTCCACAATAATGCTATCCAAGTCATTATTTTATTACTATAAAATCTCAAAAAGTTTGGCAAATGTCAGTGATTTTCTATGAGTGCTGGATGCGGAAGCAGCTGTCTTGTTTGTTTATGTCCGTGTTATGTCTGTGGTGAAGGGACTATGCGTGTTGCTCAGATCCGCCTCCATTTTTTTCCCTGTCTTCTCTCGGCCTCTCTCAGCCATTTAAAGCTTTTCTCTGCGTTTTCCAGAGAAAAAATGACTAGGGACCTGTGCTTGACGCCGTTTTGATGATGTTGGACCGGAAAGGAAAAATGTTAATGTTGGACCATTAAAAGCATAAAGGGTTAAACCTTTATGCTTTTAATGGCCTCCTCTTGAAAAGTCTTGCACACAGAGATGAGGCTAACGTGTTGCACGAATGGTATTGATTGTACTGTGTGTGTCGTTCAGGCTCATACAGTATATGTGAATCCATGTGCCAGCAGCTTGTATGAAATGCCCTCTTGGTGTCTCTGGTGAATTCAGGACCACACTGTGTGCTGCTGGTGCTCACGGTCGTCATGTTCCATCGGTAACCTCAGCATTATTGGCCAGATGAAAACCACAGCAGTTCTGCTCTGTGTTTTAACCTTCTTTTCATTGAAGCGACCCCTATTAGTCTGAATTGCTGAGCTCTGGGTGGGGTTCAGCTGCGGTCATTGTAAACGAGGGCATGCAAGCCCATGAGGGCTGTTCCGTGTTACTTTTTTGTTTCTCAGATGAGCTGAGCTTACAAATGGCTTGAAATTAGCGCAGCTCTTTCACAGCATGTGTGAGACAATCCCCCTTTAGATGTGTACATTTGTCCTCATGTTTTCAGGCGTTTATTTGTGTGTGTGTGTTTTGCATGATGTGTTTTTGGTAGAAATGCCCGTCTAACTGCACTGCTCTCTTCCATTCCCTCCCCAGCCCTGCAGTCTGCGCAGTGGTACTCGTGGGGACCCCCCAGCATGCAGTGCCGGCTGTGCGTGTCTTGCTGGGCGTACTGGAAGAAGTACGGGGGTCTCAAGATGCCGAGCCGAGGAGAGGAGGAGGAGGAAGAGGAAGGGGAGGGGGAGGGAGAGGGAGAAGAGAAGCCGGCGCCCAGACCAGCACCCACGGTACAAGCTTTTAACTCTTAAAATGCTTAATGATAAATTATCCCCCACTACGTTTTTTGTTATTGTGACATTTTAACTCGGTGGCCTTTCAGACTTGGTTTGCGTATTGGCGTACGATGAATTTGGATCTAATGAGCATAAGCTCAGCGTTTCATAAGCATCACAGTTGCAGATCTAACTCGTGGCAAGCTTGCACGGTCTTGAATCTTGAATCAAATTTTTTGTGTCTCTTTCTGTTTGCATCAGGAGGTGCGATCCCGAGGGCACGGGCAGCGCCAGTCTGCGTACTCCATTCCCATCCGCAACAGTGGCAGCCCCAGGTCGTCCACGAAGACACGGCAAACCTTCCTGCTGCAGGCCACGCGCATCACCAAGCTGGCGCGCCACGTGTGCCGGGACCTGCTGCGGCTTCGCCAGGCGGCGCGCCGGCCCTTTGTTCCCATTAACTGTGCTGCCATTAAGGCAGAGTGTAAGAGCTTTTTAAATTCCTAGCTTGCGTCGCACTGATCACGCTCTGAACCATTTCCTTTTTTTTATTCTGTTTTTTTTTTTTTTACTTTCTTTTTGTTTTTGATTTTGTTTGCAATAAAAATACCTGGTCCCACATTCTTTCAAATTGTTTTTTAATGTATTTATTATACCTTTTATTGTTTTTCCTGTTTTGATTTCCTTTTTTTTTGTCATTCTTGTTAATTTTGTGTTTGGTGTCTTTTTCTTTTTTCTGTGCCACATCAAGAACTCTGACCAGTTGCTTGTGCTTTACCAAAAAGAAGAAACAAAGGCTGACGCAGCTGGCTGAAGATACTGTCATGTTGCCTTATAGGGCTGGAATCATGGATGAGTCTTCCCAGGGATATTAAAACAGGAGAAACGATCCCGAGCATTGCTGGATTGGACACGCAAGCATGGAGCTGCTTGTGAGAGTCAATGGATAGAAGATCAAAGTGGCTTGAAGAGAGAACGGAACATTTCATTTATCTGAGAGACAAAGTAAAGGCAGCCTGTGAAGTGTGCTTTCACTGTGATGCGCTGCTGTGCTCAGAGTGGATCAGGGTCCATTAAGGCAGCACTATGTTTGCTGAGAGATTCTTCTTGCTTTGGCTCTGCTTGATTATTTTTTTTTTGTTTGTTTTTTACATGAAAGCAAAGCAATTCAGACATGTTCCCTATGAACAGAATGCATTTGTTTGTTTGAAAGAGTAGGGATTAGGCCAAAGAAGCAAGACATTGCTGATTGCATGGAAAGGGCTAAAGATTCCCCCCTGCCCCACCTCCCTCCAAAATAAAACACTCATATTTGAGTTTACTTTCCAATGTTACACACAATTTCATCATCTGAGGTTTTTTTTTGTTTGTTTTACTATGAAAATGTTTTTATGTTAGTATGCTGACCTCGCACATTGCAAGCGAGAGTCTTAACCACCATGCAAAAGAGCCGGGCACGTCTGCATTCGGTGTTCTAAAGCTTCTCACCGACAAGGGACTAGACTCTGTATGAACAATGCATCACACAGCACTGCCTCCCGACAAGGGACTAGACTGTATGAACAATGCATCACACAGCACTGCCTCTTACACGCTCTTCCCCTTTGTCTAAACAAATTCATTATTTATTTTCAACACATAACATGTTCTCATCATGAGCACACGGTTCACAGAGACCCCATTCCGTTTTTTAAAATGAAATGCAGTTTGTTTAAAACAATTGTTTTGTTTCCAGTGCTTGATGGGTTTTAGTGGGAAACAAAGCAGGTGAGATTGCAGTGTGTTCAGGAGGTGAGATGAAAAGGTAGGGAGAAGTGAGAAAGCAGCAGAGTCTGGAGTTTCAATATAGAGTCCTGATTGACGGTACACCCAGCAGAGAAATGTTCAGATGCATTTTAATAATAGGAACATGTACTTTAGCTGCTGTTTTAGGCTTGTCTCTGAATTGACATGAATTGCATTTTGAATTCAGACAGGACTTTTCAGTGTGCCTCAGTGCATTAGAGCTGGGGGTTTGATGCTTGTGGCAGCTCTGGTGCTCTATTCATTCTTGCCTTGCGTTTTAATGGTTTTAAAATGACAGCCATGCACTGTTAAAATGACACATTGATACGTATGTTTTAGGCCTATTTTAATACTTTTATTCTCAACATGGTGACCTGTGAACTGCAGTTACAGGGCTGCATAATGAACTGAACAGTGATTTTTAAATACTGAATAGAAACATTTCTTGTTTTTATCTGTGGTGCAGCAAGCTACATGAAGAATTGAGCGGTTGTTCAAACAATTTCTTAATACATTTGCGAGTGATTCAAGTATCATGAGGAAACTGACAATTTGGATGACCAGATCAAACCTGTCAGTACATTTTGAACCCTGTTTTGTGCACCTTGTTGCAAAAATAAAGTTAGCATCTCTTTATTTGTGGGACACATGTCCCTTGTACCTTAAAGGGTTAAACCTCCAGTGTACAAATAAAACTTCAACTGTGCATTGACCTGTTCAACACAACCTCAATACAACTTCTCTACTGTGCACGGACCTGTTCAACACACCCTCAATACAACTTCTCTACTGTGCCCTGACCTGTTCAACACAACTTCTCTACTGTGCCCTGACCTGTTCAATACAACTTCTCTACTGTGCCCTGACCTGTTCAACACAACCTGACCCCAGATTAAAGCAATAGCGGAGCCGATTCGAGGCCAGCTGAGTTTAGATAAAGACTGCAAATACTGAAACATTGAACTATGAAGTCTAGAGCAACTGTCCTGATTTCCATGGAGTCCTGAGACAGCCATAATAAAAGAAAGATTGCTTTTAACCAGCCTTTACACTGCATCAGTATTCTTGTGCTGTTAAATGCTACGTGTTTAAACACTTGCACACATCATTAGGTTTCTTCTATTAAAAACTGCTGATTGTCCAATAGAAAGCTGTATTATGGAGGCCAATGAACCATACAGCTCAAGAACCCCCCTGCATTAACCAGCTCCACAATCCATCCATCCTGCATTAACCAGCTCCACTATCCATCCACCCTGCATTAACCAGCTCCACAATCCATCCACTCTGCATTAACCAGCTCTTCTATCCATCCACCCTGCATTAACCAGCTCCACTATCCATCCACCCTGCATTAACCAGCTCCACAATCCATCCATCCTGCATTAACCAGCTCCACTATCCAGCCACCCTGCATTAACCAGCTCCACTATCCATCCACCCTGCATTAAACAGCTCCACAATCCGTCCACCTTGCATTAACCAGCTCCACTATCCATCCACTCTGCATTAACCAGCTCCACTGTCCATCCACCCTGCATTAACCAGCTCCACTATCCAGCCACCCTGCATTAACCAGCTCCACTATCCATCCACCCTGCATTAACCAGCTCCACTATCCAGCCACCCTGCATTAACCAGCTCCACTATCCATCCACCCTGCATTAACCAGCTCCACTATCCATCCACCCTGCATTAACCAGCTCCACTATCCAGCCACCCTGCATTAACCAGCTTCACTATCCATCCACCCTGCATTAACCAGCTCCACTATCCATCCACCCTGCATTAACCAGCTCCACTATCCAGCCACCCTGCATTAACCAGCTCCACTATCCATCCACCCTGCATTAACCAGCTCCACTATCCATCCACCCTGCATTAACCAGCTCCACTATCCATCCACTCTGCATTAACCAGCTTCACTATCCAGCCACCCTGCATTAACCAGCTCCACAATCCAGCCACCCTGCATTAACCAGCTCCACTATCCAGCCACCCTGCATTAACCAGCTCCACAATCCAGCCACCCTGCATTAACCAGCTCCACTATCCATCCACCCTGCATTAACCAGCTCCACAATCCATCCACCCTGCATTAACCAGCTCCACTATCCATCCACCCTGCATTAACCAGCTCCACTATCCATCCACCCTGCATTAACCAGCTCCACTATCCATCCACCCTGCATTAACCAGCTCCACTATCCATCCACCCTGCATTAACCAGCTCCACTATCCAGCCACCCTGCATTAACCAGCTCCACAATCCATCCACCCTGCATTAACCAGCTCCACTATCCATCCACCCTGCATTAACCAGCTCCACTATCCATCCACCCTGCATTAACCAGCTCCACTATCCATCCACCCTGCATTAACCAGCTCCACTATCCATCCACCCTACATTAACCAGCTCCACTATCCATCCACCCTGCATTAACCAGCTCCACTATCCATCCACTCTGCATTAACCAGCTCCACTGTCCATCCACCCTGCATTAACCAGCTCCACTATCCAGCCACCCTACATTAACCATCTCCACAATCCAGCCACCCTACATTAACCAGCTCCACTATCCATCCACCCTGCATTAACCAGCTCCACAATCCAGCCACCCTGCATTAACCAGCTCCACTATCCAGCCACCCTGCATTAACCAGCTCCACAATCCAGCCACCCTGCATTAACCAGCTCCACTATCCATCCACCCTGCATTAACCAGCTCCACTATCCATCCACCCTGCATTAACCAGCTCCACTATCCATCCACCCTGCATTAACCAGCTCCACTATCCATCCACCCTGCATTAACCAGCTCCACTATCCATCCACCCTGCATTAACCAGCTCCACAATCCAGCCACCCTGCATTAACCAGCTCCACTATCCATCCACCCTGCATTAACCAGCTCCACTATCCAGTCTCTGACTTCACCCATGCTTTAAACATTCATTGAAATAATAGACGCTGATTACCTCTCTCCCCGTGTGGGTTTGTTTGGGCCATTGCATTTTCTAAAAACGGTTGACTGATCAGCAAACCAGTTTTTAAATTACCTGTTCATTCATCTTGAATCTTTTGAAATATGTATTCTAGTTTTGAATTCTTGCCTTGATTGCTGATTGAACCCAGTGACTTACCCAGATCATTGTGGAACAGGAAGGTACATGTTTCTTTGTATTAAATGGTGCAGGTTAAATTAAATAACATGTAAGTAGTATGTGGATTTGTTTTGCTGTTTGAAACCCTGAACCCTGACGTGACCTTCTCTGGGTAAAAGGAATAGGAGTAGCGCTGCGGCATTGCTTTCATTGGCTTTCATTGGCTTTCATTAGCTTTCATTGCCTTTCATTGGCTTACATTGGCTTTCATTGGCTTTCATTGGCTTACATTGACTTTCATTGGCTTTCATTGGCTTACATTGGCTTTCATTGCCTTACATTGGCTTTCATTGGCTTTTTAAAATATTTTGATTTCTTTAGAGACGATTCTAAAGGTTTTTTTAAATTTATTTTCCAACTTGGCAATTCTCTATTGATTCTGCATGATTAGGTTGATGCTTGCAGATTTTTTGTAAACCGGCAGGGAATGTAAAGAGAAGAAAAAATAAAAAGAACGGTGAGACTGTCAACCTCTTTGTTGCTTCAGTTGAATTATTTTCCAGCTCTGCTTCTATTCCTCTGCTTTGTGTGATTTTTTCAAAATCAATGTGAGGTCTTTTTGACATCTAATTGAGTGATGTAGTGGCCCATGTGGTTTTACAGATTCGTTTTGATGTGCTTAAGGAGGCTGTTGTTTTTACGGACACATCTTTCAGAAACATGCAGATCTGCAGGTGTTTCCTGTAAAATGTTCTCAGTAAAGTGAAACTATTATGTAGGAGGGGAGCGGTAGGGGAGACAATTAGTTGTCTGAGACAGGAATACAATACAATAAAATTACTTTTAATGTAGAGGAGCAGTTCTGAATGCTGATGTATACCTTTGCCAGTAAATATGTTGAACAGACTAACGATTAAACCTGTTGAATGGTTTATTCAGTATATTTGTGAAGTGCAGTGACATGTGACATATCAAGATACTATAAATGGTAACATTGCAGGCACGTATCATACTGACACAAGCTGCTCATATGACTGGGCAGTGCGTTTACTCTTAATCTTGTGTATATACTTACAGCCTTCCAGAAAATGTCATTTCTTTTTAGTTTTATTGCATAGCTTTACATGTTTTGTTTCCTCCATGCCTCAGTATTCCGTAAACATTTTTGACTTGCTTCTCCTACCCTGCTGTTGTGTTCTGAAGCCCTCTGCTTGAGATTCACGGCATTACAGCAGCACTATGTTTACAAACCATGCGATTGCTGTTACTGCTGTGTGGGATTTGCTACACCTGGGTTAAATAAAAAGTGTAAAGTAATCTGAGTGCTTGTGAATGTCTGCAGTGTATAACATACCATACAACTCAGCTGATAAAGCAACACACAGAACAGACCTGACCCAAATGGATTTCCAGCACAGGCAGAAACACACAGAACAGACCCGACCCGAATGAATCTCCAGCACACGCAGAAACACACAGAACTGACCCGACCCGAATGGATCTCCAGCACACGCAGAAACATACAGAACTGACCCGACCCGAATGAATCTCCAGCACACGCAGAAACACACAGAACTGACCCGACCCGAATGGATCTCCAGCACACGCAGAAACACACAGAACAGACCCGACCCGAATGAATCTCCAGCACACGCAGAAACACACAGAACTGACCCGACCCGAATGGATCTCCAGCACACGCAGAAACACACAGAACTGACCCGACCCGAATGAATCTCCAGCACAGGCAGAGGCATGCTCACAAAACACAGTTTGGGGGTATTCATTTAATTGGCAATTAAGAAAGTTCTGTAAGAATAAGTTGGCCATGTTCTCTTCTTCTTTTATCTGAGATTTTAAAATGTTCTCAACCAGTCGTGACGACAATCAATATGAGCTGTCCAACCTGACCTGGTGAGGCATCAAATATTTAGTTTTTAATCATAAAGCAATTTTACACAGCAGAAAACTGCAGTCAAGACTGATCATGCTATCAGTTGATTCACAGGCAGATTAAAAAGCCACCTGGACGGTTTTGTGTTATGATGCTGTAGGCAAACCATTCCTAACAAAAGGTGATGTGTGTCTCTGCTGCACTCTGCTGTTACACTGTCACTCCAGTGAAAGGTGATGTGTGTCTCTGCTGCACTCTGCTGTTACACTGTCACTCCAGTGAAAGGTGATGTGTGTCTCTGCTGCACACTGCTGTTACACTGTCACTCCAGTGAAAGGTGATGTGTGTCTCTGCTGCACTCTGCTGTTACACTGTCACTCCAGTGAAAGGTGATGTGTGTCCCTGCTGCACTCTGCTGTTACACTGTCACTCCAGTGAAAGGTGATGTGTGTCCCTGCTGCACTCTGCTGTTACACTGTCACTCCAGTGAAAGGTGATGTGTGTCCCTGCTGTTACACTGTCACTCCAGTGAAAGGTGATGTGTGTCTCTGCTGCACTCTGCTGTTACACTGTCACTCCAGTGAAAGGTGATGTGTGTCCTTGCTGCACTCTGCTGTTACACTGTCAATCCAGTGAAAGGTGATGTGTGTCCCTGCTGTTACACTGTATCCCCAGTGAAAGGTGATGTGTGTCCCTGCTGTTACACTGTCACTCCAGTGAAAGGTGATGTTTGTCCCTGCTGCACTCTGCTGTTACACTGTCACTCCAGTGAAAGGTGATGTGTGTCTCTGCTGCACACTGCTGTTACACTGTCACTCCAGTGAAAGGTGATGTGTGTCCCTGCTGCACTCTGCTGTTACACTGTCACTCCAGTGAAAGGTGATGTGTGTCTCTGCTGCACTCTGCTGTTACACTGTCACTCCAGTGAAAGGTGATGTGTGTCTCTGCTGCACTCTGCTGTTACACTGTCACTCCAGTGAAAGGTGATGTGTGTCCCTGCTGCACTCTGCTGTTACACTGTCACTCCAGTGAAAGGTGATGTGTGTCTCTGCTGCACTCTGCTGTTACACTGTCACTCCAGTGAAAGGTGATGTGTGTCTCTGCTGCACTCTGCTGTTACACTGTCACTCCAGTGAAAGGTGATGTGTGTCTCTGCTGCACACTGCTGTTACACTGTCACTCCAGTGAAAGGTGATGTGTGTCTCTGCTGCACTCTGCTGTTACACTGTCACTCCAGTGAAAGGTGATGTGTGTCCCTGCTGCACTCTGCTGTTACACTGTCACTCCAGTGAAAGGTGATGTGTGTCCCTGCTGTTACACTGTCACCCCAGTGAAAGGTGATGTGTGTCTCTGCTGCACTCTGCTGTTACACTGTCACTCCAGTGAAAGGTGATGTGTGTCCCTGCTGTTACACTGTCACTCCAGTGAAAGGTGATGTGTGTCTCTGCTGCACTCTGCTGTTACACTGTCACTCCAGTGAAAGGTGATGTGTGTCCTTGCTGCACTCTGCTGTTACACTGTCACTCCAGTGAAAGGTGATGTGTGTCCCTGCTGTTACACTGTATCCCCAGTGAAAGGTGATGTGTGTCCCTGCTGTTACACTGTCACTCCAGTGAAAGGTGATGTTTGTCCCTGCTGCACTCTGCTGTTACACTGTCACTCCAGTGAAAGGTGATGTGTGTCTCTGCTGCACACTGCTGTTACACTGTCACTCCAGTGAAAGGTGATGTGTGTCCCTGCTGCACTCTGCTGTTACACTGTCACTCCAGTGAAAGGTGATGTGTGTCTCTGCTGCACTCTGCTGTTACACTGTCACTCCAGTGAAAGGTGATGTGTGTCCCTGCTGTTACACTGTCACTCCAGTGAAAGGTGATGTGTGTCCCTGCTGCACTCTGCTGTTACACTGTCACTCCAGTGAAAGGTGATGTGTGTCCCTGCTGTTACACTGTCACTCCAGTGAAAGGTGATGTGTGTCCCTGCTGTTACACTGTCACTCCAGTGAAAGGTGATGTGTGTCTCTGCTGCACTCTGCTGTTACACTGTCACTCCAGTGAAAGGTGATGTGTGTCCCTGCTGCACTCTGCTGTTACACTGTCACTCCAGTGAAAGGTGATGTGTGTCCCTGCTGCACTCTGCTGTTACACTGTCACTCCAGTAAAAGGTGATGTGTGTCCCTGCTGCACTCTGCTGTTACACTGTCACTCCAGTGAAAGGTGATGTGTGTCCCTGCTGCACTCTGCTGTTACACTGTCACTCCAGTGAAAGGTGATGTGTGTCCCTGCTGTTACACTGTCACTCCAGTGAAAGGTGATGTGTGTCCCTGCTGTTACACTGTCACCCCAGTGAAAGGTGATGTGTGTCTCTGCTGCACTCTGCTGTTACACTGTCACTCCAGTGAAAGGTGATGTGTGTCCCTGCTGCACTCTGCTGTTACACTGTCACTCCAGTGAAAGGTGATGTGTGTCCCTGCTGCACTCTGCTGTTACACTGTCACTCCAGTGAAAGGTGATGTGTGTCCCTGCTGCACTCTGCTGTTACACTGTCACTCCAGTGAAAGGTGATGTGTGTCCCTGCTGCACTCTGCTGTTACACTGTCACTCCAGTAAAAGGTGATGTGTGTCCCTGCTGCACTCTGCTGTTACACTGTCACTCCAGTGAAAGGTGATGTGTGTCCCTGCTGCACTCTGCTGTTACACTGTCACTCCAGTAAAAGGTGATGTGTGTCCCTGCTGTTACACTGTCACTCCAGTGAAAGGTGATGTGTGTCCCTGCTGCACTCTGCTGTTACACTGTCACTCCAGTGAAAGGTGATGTGTGTCCCTGCTGTTACACTGTCACTCCAGTGAAATGTGATGTGTGTCTCTGCTGCACTCTGCTGTTACACTGTCACTCCAGTGAAAGGTGATGTGTGTCTCTGCTGCACTCTGCTGTTACACTGTCACTCCAGTGAAAGGTGATGTGTGTCTCTGCTGCACTCTGCTGTTACACTGTCACTCCAGTGAAAGGTGATGTGTGTCTCTGCTGCACTCTGCTGTTACACTTAAGTCAAGACTAAAAACACACTTTTATAAAATGACTTTCTTATTTTAGTGGGTTTTAATGTAACTTTAAAATTGCTGCTTATGTATTATTATTATTATTATTATTATTATTATTATTATTATTATTATACTGTTATTATACTGTTATTATACTGTTATTATACTGTTATTTAAATCTGTTATTTAAATGGTCTGAATGGCAGTTTTATTTGTGACATGCTATACAAATATACACTGCTTTGCAATGCTTTTGTATAAAAAGCACTATATAAATGCAATAAATAAATAAATACAGAAAGACTGCCCTGCACTCTTTAAATTAATGCAGTGTAATCTGAATTTGTTTTTGCAGTAAATATCTGTAAAACTTGTCAACTTGACAGAAAGTTATCTATAAAAACATCCTGCTAGAGCTGTCTGCAGTCCTGAGTGGAGTCATCCTTCCTACACCTGTAATCACAATTAATCTGAATGTTTACCACAATCCTGCTAGACCTGTAATCACAGTTAATCTGAACGTTTACCACAATCCTGCTAGACCTGTAATCACAGTTAATCAGAACGTTTACCACAATCCTGCTAGACCTGTAATCACAGTTAATCTGAACGTTTACCACAATCCTGCTAGACCTGTAATCACAGTTAATCTGAACCTTTACCACAATCCTGCTAGACCTGTAATCACAGTTAATCTGAACCTTTACCACAATCCTGCTAGACCTGTAATCACAGTCTGAACGTTTACCACAATCCTGCTAGACCTGTAATCACAGTTAATCTGAACGTTTACCACATCCTGCTAGACCTGTAATCACAGTTAATCTGAACGTTTACCACAATCCTGCTAGACCTGTAATCACAGTTAATCTGAACCTTTACCACAATCCTGCTAGACCTGTAATCACAGTTAATCTGAACCTTTACCACAATCCTGCTAGACCTGTAATCACAGTTAATCTGAACCTTTACCACAATCCTGCTAGACCTGTAATCACAGTTAATCTGAACCTTTACCACAATCCTGCTAGACCTGTAATCACAGTTAATCTGAACCTTTACCACAATCCTGCTAGACCTGTAATCACAGTTAATCAGAATGTTTACCACAATCCTGCTAGACCTGTAATCACAGTCTGAACGTTTACCACAAGCCTGAACATTCTGAATTAACTGATAATCTGCAAGCACAGGGGCTGCAGATAATTCAAAGTGAATGCAGTGACTAAGCCTGAAGGGCCTCTCAGACCTGCCTGCTCGTTGGTACTCTTCATGATTAAGCTCATCTGAATGATACTCTTCATGATTAACCTCATCTGAATGATACTCTTCATGATTAACCTCATCTGAATGCTCGTAATAGACAGGAGTCAGGAGCCAGGAAAGTGTGTAGCCTGACAAGCTGAGGGGCTCTGAGACGCTGCTGTGCGCGAGCGAGTGAGCCAGCGATCGATAGGATCTTGATATCTGCACTCGGATGCTGGCCAGCTATTGATTCCTCCTCAGAACAGAGCTTAAATCTCACTGCATTACAATTCAGGGTGTGAACTCCTCTGGGGGATATTGACTTAGCATTAGCCCGGCTAAACACAGTCAATAATCTCAGTATTAATTATTCCTGGGTGGAGTTCGGCTCTCTCGCCTTTCCTCCTGTCTACTCATGATGCCCCATCTCAGTGGTCAAGGCACTCCCCAGCCCAGCTGATCCTGTTCAATCCAGCTCAGCCTGACTGGTCACTCCCCAGCCCAGCTGATCCTGTTCAATCCAGCTCAGCCTGACTGGTCACTCCCCAGCCCAGCTGATCCTGTTCAATCCAGCTCAGCCTGACTGAATGCTTTAATGCCTCCAGCTTGAGGACAAGGGAAAGAAAACAAAGAAAACAAAGAAAACATCTACAGGTTTTCTATGACCTTCTCCATTATCACCAAACAGATACGGTTTTGCTTTAGGTGATGGAAGGCTGTTGTCTTGGGGATAAATGACACTTATGAACAAGTCCTTCACCTCTCATCACCTGGAGGTTTCATTCCTGATTCAGTGAAATTAGTTTCCAGTGGGTAGATCCTACTTTCCTGACTGTTTTATTAAGGAACTCCATTGCCCCACGAGGTCAATTGCTTAGCTACAGAAGCCCAATTTTGTAAAAAAAAATAAAAATACAAAAATTACATTTACATTTACATTGACCCCTATAGATGCACATTTCAAAATATGTAGGACCCAATGCTGGGTTTAATTCTGTATGTGAAGCAAACACACAGCATCTACAAAACACACCAGCAAACTGAAACAGCCTGGGGGCATGGCTCGTCACGAGCACACAGCTACAGGGGGCGTGGCTCGTCACGAGCACACAGCTACAGGGGCGTGGCTCGTCACGAGCACACAGCTACAGGGGTGTGGCTCGTCACGAGCACACAGCTACAGGGGCGTGGCTCGTCACGAGCACACAGCTACAGGGGGCGTGGCTCAGGATTCATTTCTGTTTCATTTTCATTCTGTGATCTGTTGGTTTGGAAATGCTAGACGTAAAACTTGGTAAAAAATTCACAAAAGTTGTCTTCTGAAAACAATAATGTCCATGTTGTGCTTTGGCAAACGCATAGTAAACTGGGAGTTTTATGAGCATAATCAGACATCTCAGCAATATTGCCAGTCAGTGAGATTTTATTAAAGATGAAAATCAATTCCTAATCATCTTGACAGCTACGTGTGTCTTCATTTATAACTCGATGCACCCAGGTTTTGGATTTTTTTTTTATTATTATTATTATTTTATTATTTTTTTCTTGCTCTTGACTTAATTCCCCACAGCCATGAAAAAAATCATTAACAGCTTAATTACAGCTAGAATTTTCAATCATGCAATGTAAAGGACTGGCATGGAGTCACATGGCTTGGGGGGTGCATCCTCACAGAGTGATTTAACAAGCTGATGTAGAGTGCTGAATTCTGGTACTGACACAGAACAAGCACGATGGGGGGGTGTGCATCCTCACAGAGTGATTTAACCAGCTGATGTAGAGTGCTGAATTCTGGTACTGACACAGAACAAGCACGATGGGGGGGTGTGCATCCTCACAGAGTGATTTAACCAGCTGATGTAGAGTGCTGAATTCTGGTACTGACACAGAACAAGGCACGAGGAACAAAAAACACTTCATACAAAAATGGACTGTGCTGAAACACGTGTGTGAAATTGTAAATCACTGTCTGATCTGTACAAGAACATACAAGGCTGTGTGTTTGAGGCCTTGTACTTATTCATTCAGCATCGTATCACTCAGTCACTTTACACTCTTAGTTAATTCACCATGTTTTGCGTCAGTGCGTTTCACACAAGCCTTGTTGTGTGAGGCTATACTCTGGTAAGCTATATCCCAAGCAAGCCCTTGTGTGGTATTTCATTTTTCAGATGTAACAATAGAGGCTGCAGGGCAGTATTTATCCAGCCTTCACTCACAAGCCATGTGTCCTGAACCCCTTCAGGTACACAAGGAATTGAGCTGTTCAAAGGGTTTCTTCTTAAAACGAGGAAACTGACCATTTGGATGAGCAGATCCAGCTGTCAGCATGTTTGAAACGTGCACCTCATTGCAACACCAAGAACGTGAGCATCATTGTATTTGTGGGACACGTGTCCCTTATACCTCAAAGGGGTAAACTGTATATACTGACATGGTACAAATTGAGGATCACAAACGCTTCTTCTAAAGCACTTCCCTTTGCCTGCAAAACCTTAGTAAAACTAACTCTGTGTTTCCCAAAGATACAGTAACTACAGACTGAAAAACCAGTGAACACAACGCACATGCTGCGGGTCCTCAGAATAATTATTTGTTTGTTATCAGATTGTATCTAGATGCAGAAGTCAATAGGAGTCCATGAGAAAGGTTAGTAAATGTATAAAAGCATGTCAGACAAACACAATCAGTACAGCCGGGTTAAAAATCTGAGGCTGCAAGTCCTTTGGTTTTGCTGAGGTGCTGCTTTGCTCAACAGAAAGGATGTATTTCAAGCCGTCAGTTTGCCGTGTTGCTCCCAGGGGAAATTGTTCTTCTCCATCCATTTCAAGTGTTCTTTCTTTCTTGTGTTTCGTTAATCCCCAGGCATGAGCTGGATCTCTGAAGAGGAGAGGCCAGCAGAGATGAAAGCATCTCACAGGCACCCTCTATCGAGGAAACTCAAGAGCCCAGGTGAGTCTGCAATCCAGCTCTCTGAAGAGGAGAGGCCAGCAGAGATGAAAGCATCTCACAGGCACCCTCTATCGAGGAAACTCAGGATCCCAGGGTGTCAGCTTCAACAACATTACTGGGGAGTTGGTTCCAGACCCTCACAATTCTCTGTGTAAAAAAGTGCCTCCTATTTTCTGTTCTGAATGCCCCTTTATCTAATCTCCATTTGTGACTCCTGGTCCTTGTTTCTTTTTGCAGGTCAAAGAAGTCCCCTGGCTCGACATTGCCTATATCTAAATGGTTTTGTTCTGAAACACATTCAAATAACCTTTCAAGTTACAAAATGACCAACAAGCAACCTAACTTCGATAAACTACCTTAACTCAAATACCTGCTGTTTTCTAACCCCACCCCGTCAATAACAGAATTCAACAAGTCTTCTATTTTCTTCATTTTAAGCTTGTTCTGATGCCCGGCTGCATTGGAACAGAGAGGGACCCTGGTCACACCCTACACTACACTCCAGACCCTCCACTCCCCCCACTCACACACAGAGAGGGACCCCTGGTCACACCCTACACTACACTCCAGACCCTCCACTCACACACAGAGAGGGACCCTGGTCACACCCTACACTACACTCCAGACCCTCCACTCACACACAGAGAGGGACCCCTGGTCACACCCTACACTACACTCCAGACCCCCCACTCACACATAGAGAGGGACCCCTGGTCACACCCTACACTACACTCCAGACCCTCCACTCACACACAGAGAGGGACCCTGGTCACACCCTACACTACACTCCAGACCCCCCACTCACACACAGAGAGGGACCCTGGTCACACCCTATACTACACTCCAGACCCCCCACTCACACCCTACACTACACTCCAGACCCTCCACTCACACACAGAGAGGGACCCCTGGTCACACCCTACACTACACTCCAGACCCCCCACTCACACACAGAGAGGGACCCTGGTCACACCCTACACTACACTCCAGACCCTCCACTCACACACAGAGAGGGACCCTGGTCACACCCTACACTACACTCCAGACCTCCCACTCACACACAGAGAGGGACCCTGGTCACCCCCTGCTAGGTATGAAGATCCACCCAAGCCCCAGCCACTGCATTGTTACGTACTGAAACCATGGAAGCAAGACTGCAGCTGCTAAGATTGAGCAGGAGACAAAATTGTTTAATATGTTTTCATAATGATTGCATTGTTTAAAAAATACATATATATTAACTAACATGGAACTTGTTACATGTCCTTTAACCTCTGTAGAGGAGAGCCAGACTGGTTTGCTCACCATGCACACTGCCTGTCACAGCACATGTGCTGAGTACTGTTTCATTGTACTTTTCACTTACAAATACAACACATTTAACTCAATACAGGGCTGGAGCAGCATGAGACTGCAGGGTCAATCATTCAAGAAACTGTAACTGGGGGTCTGAGAGACCTCAACACAAAGAGCTTGGTTTTTAATTTTATAGCAGCTGGATCCCACTCCCATTACGTTTGTTATGGACCTGTTATTTTTCAATAATGTCACAACAGATAAAGCAAGGGTCTTTTTACAGTGCACAGGTACCAGCAGACTGGTTAACTGCTCTTCCATGTTTCAGTGTGTATTGAATGTTTTTATTTCTGCTCTGTCCCTGGCTTTGTCTCTCTGTGAGTCTCACTCCTGTCCCTGCCTTTGTCTCTCTGTGAGTCTCACTCCTGTCCCTGCCTTTGTCTCTCTGTGAGTCTCACTCCTGTCACCCGGATGGCTGGTGGTGACATCAGACCAGGAAATGGACACACACAGGACTGCAAGGATTTATTATAAATAACATATTTAAACAAAACAAAACACTTTTCAAATGAAAAGGCACGATGGCCAAAACAGACAGACAATTAACAAGAGGACAAAACAAACCAGTATTGTGCTGGTTTCAGCCAGCACGAGTAGCAATTGTTATTTCAGAGATCTCACTGTCACTCCGCCTCCTTTCACCAAACTACAACTCCCTGGAGCGTGTAATGTTTATTTATTTATTTATTTATTTATTTATTTATTTATTATATTTTTATTCTCACCGCAGTCTGAATTTGACCCCCTGACCCTCGGCACTACAGGCAGACACGCTACAGTTTCATTAAAGAGAATCCCCTCCAGTGGGGTTTGCAGTCATGTCTATTCGGCCAGTCGGGTCATTCATTACAAGCGGCTGCTCTGCTTTTATATATGTGGCCACCTCCCCAATTGGTAGATACTTCATTAATTTGGCAGGCGGCCACATTATTCACGAGTTTAACTGTGTGGGAGTTTTTAACCCCATCATTGCTGCAAAACAACAATAACAAAACATTGTGTAAAACAAACACAAAACAGTACATTTAAACATTAATACAGCAAAATAGTACAAAATACATACAAAAGATACGCACAGGTGCGGGTGTAGCCCGCCACAAAATCCCATCACCGCTGCACAAACCAGACTGCCTGTACCGCTGCGATTATACACATCCCATCACCGCTGCACAAACCAGACTGCCTGTACCGCTGTGATTATACACATCCCATCACCGCTGCACAAACCAGACTGCCTGTGCCGCTGTGATTATACACATCCCATCACCGCTGCACAAACCAGACTGCCTGTGCCGCTGTGATTATACACATCCCATCACCGCTGCACAGACCAGACTGCCTGTGCCGCTGTGATTATACACATCCCATCACCGCTGCACAGACCAGACTGCCTGTGCCGCTGTGATTATACACATCCCATCACCGCTGCACAGAGCAGACTGCCTGTGCCGCTGTGATTATACACATCCCATCACCGCTGCACAGACCAGACTGCCTGTGCCGCTGTGATTATACACATCCCATCACCGCTGCACAGACCAGACTGCCTGTGCCGCTGCGATTATACACATCCCATCACCGCTGCACAGACCAGACTGCCTGTGCCGCTGCGATTATACACATCCCATCACCGCTGCACAGACCAGACTGCCTGTGCCGCTGCGATTATACACATCCCATCACCGCTGCACAGAGCAGACTGCCTGTGCCGCTGCGATTATACACATCCCATCACCGCTGCACAAACCAGACTGCCTGTGCCGCTGTGATTATACACATCCCATCACCGCTGCACAGACCAGACTGCCTGTGCCGCTGTGATTATACACATCCCATCACCGCTGCACAGACCAGACTGCCTGTGCCGCTGTGATTATACACATCCCATCACCGCTGCACAGACCAGACTGCCTGTGCCGCTGCGATTATACACATCCCATCACCGCTGCACAGACCAGACTGCCTGTGCCGCTGTGATTATACACATCCCATCACCGCTGCACAAACCAGACTGCCTGTGCCGCTGTGATGATTATACACATCCCATCACCGCTGCACAAACCAGACTGCCTGTGCCGCTGCGATTATACACATCCCATCACCGCTGCACAGACCAGACTGCCTGTGCCGCTGTGATTATACACATCCCATCACCGCTGCACAAACCAGACTGCCTGTGCCGCTGTGATTATACACATCCCATCACCGCTGCACAGACCAGACTGCCTGTGCCGCTGCGATTATACACATCCCATCACCGCTGCACAGACCAGACTGCCTGTACCGCTGCGATTATACACATCCCATCACCGCTGCACAGACCAGACTGCCTGTGCCGCTGCGATTATACACATCCCATCACCGCTGCACAGACCAGACTGCCTGTACCGCTGCGATTATACACATCCCATCACCGCTGCACAGACCAGACTGCCTGTACCGCTGCGATTATACACATCCCATCACCGCTGCACAGACCAGACTGCCTGTACCGCTGCGATTATACACATCCCATCACCGCTGCACAGACCAGACTGCCTGTACCGCTGCGATTATACACATCCCATCACCGCTGCACAGACCAGACTGCCTGTACCGCTGCGATTATACACATCCCATCACCGCTGCACAGACCAGACTGCCTGTACCGCTGCTATTATACACATCCCATCACCGCTGCACAAACCAGACTGCCTGTACCGCTGCGATTATACACATCCCATCACCGCTGCACAAACCAGACTGCCTGTACCGCTGCGATTATACACATCCCATCACCGCTGCACAAACCAGACTGCCTGTACCGCTGTGATTATACACATCCCATCACCGCTGCACAGACCAGACTGCCTGTACCTCTGTGATTATACACATCCCATCACCGCTGCACAGACCAGACTGCCTGTACCTCTGTGATTATACACATCCCATCACCGCTGCACAGACCAGACTGCCTGTACCGCTGTGATTATACACATCCCATCACTGCTTGAGATTCAGTGTGGTTCAGTTGTATGCTTTGTCAATGATTTCCAGCTCGTACAGGCTAGTATTTGTGATGTGGTTGAAGGCAGGGTAAACTCCAGGCTGGGTTTGCAGCACTCTGCTGCTGCTGAAGACTCAGGGCTGGGCTGGTGCGAGACTCGTTCATGCCAGGCCCTCTGCTGCAGTTCCAGGTCTCTGCTTCTCAATTCAACTCTCGGCAGGTATTGCCTCCAGACTCCATTTACCACCTAAATTGGTTCTCACGTCACTAATTCAGCGCTTTTAACCTGTGCTCCATTGTGCACATGGATCTGCTGGACCCCCTGGGGTAGGAGCGGGTCAGACCGCGTAGCAGACGCAGAACACCAGCACGATCTCCCACTCCCTGCTCATGCTCCGGTGCTTCGGGGTCCAGCTGAACAGCAGGACGGAGAAGGCTCTGTTAAAGCTGGGCAGCTGTGTGCTGCTGTGTGTTCAGGCTTGTAATTTGTCCTTGTTACTGTCAAAGTGTGGCTCAATTATCCACAAAACCAGCTACTGCTTCCTGTCCCCATTACTCTGGTGCTTCATGTGTACTTTATATAGAAAACTGAAACTATATTGTCATTGGTAGAAATCTATAGTAATGTATAGAAATATGGTCACTCTATAGATCTTATACACAAGTTAAATAAATATCAATGTGTTATTAGGAAGCATTTGCGTTTGATTTAGAAGCTGACTGTAGCTAGCGTCCTCAGAGAAGCAGAGTGAATGTTCACGTGTCATTTTATAATTAAGGGGTAAAAACCTAGGCTTTAAAAAACATACTCTTCCCTTCATTAGCTCAATAGTCCTGTCCGGAATGCAGTGTTGGAATGCTCCCAGAGCTCTAAGAATGTTGGTGCGGAGCAGTGACACAGGGTTCTATTCTAGAGCTCTGTGATAGAACTCTGTGAGCAGCTGACTCCACCTCCAGTCCTGTGTGCAGCAAAGGGAGTTTAAAGCTCCAGGTGGGATCCTAATACCTGCTGCACAGGGAGTGAATCTACAGTGTGGTGGCAGGAGAAATGGGCTTCACCCCATTCAAAGGGAATTAAAGAGTAGAAATACAAAAGAAAATGTAAAGGTTAGGTCATGTTTTAATGCCTTGGTTATTACCAATCTTTAGATAATAAATAATTACATAAACAATGTGGGGTCATAACTTTATTAGATTTATAACATTGGCATTAATTACAAAGAGTTGACTGCCAGCCAGCATCCTTTTATTCTGAGTTCCAGCAGGAATGATGTATTTACTGTGTTTCTATTGGCTGCAGCAGTGTGACATGATATTATACCAATGAGACCCCCCCCCCATATACACCCCCAGCACCTCCAGTAAACTACACAACCTGCTCCTGTTCTTACTGGTTTACTACTTATTATTATTATTATTATTATACAGCCCTATCAGAGTGCAGCGGCCAGCAGGGTCACAGGCTTATTATTATTATTATTATTATACAGCCCTATTGTTCATCCTGAACACATTGGGCTAGTCCACTTTTATAACTGTCTTCACAGGGCACACTCTGAGGGGGGCAGAGTTTTTCCCATCTTCATTTAAGCAAGGAGAGAAATATGGAAACATCCTGTCAGTAAATCTGTGTTTAAAAGTGTAGAGAGGTCTCATATCACTGGAGTCAAAGAATGCCACCTCCCCCCCATCACAGTCCAGCTGAACTCTGATCTTCTGGGGTTTCTTCTCCACAGTGAGTTGTGTCTGTGGTGAGGTCCATGCCCAGTACTGATCCCCATTCATCAGGCCTATAACCCAGTATCCTGCTCCTGGGTTCAGAGTGAATCTCCCTTTCCTCTGGCTGGACTCTTTTGTCACACCCAGATCCCAGGCAGTTTTGTTTCCAACTTCAACATCCCAGCAGTGTTTCCCTGAAGTGAATCCCTCAAAGCCCAGCACAAAGACATAGTAATCAAACCGCTCTGGGTTGTCAGGAAGCTGCTGTTTCTCATTGCTGTCTCTCACACTTGTTAGATCCTCAGACAGTATGAGCCAGGGTGCTGCTGTGTTGGGATCCAGAGTCACTGGAGCTGAGAGAGGAAACGAGAGACAGGGTTAGAAATGAGAACATCTACCTGCACACTAAAGCATTGTAATACATTAGGAGGCAGGAGCTGTGTATTCTATTTAGTATTATAATGCATCATTTCAATTATTATTATTCAACATCAAACAATATAAAAAAGCAGGTATGTGCCTGTCAAAATATCACACTAACAGCATGTAAACCTGTTTAATCACAGTGTGTAAAGACCCTGCCCTGATTGGCTGAGAGGGTGTACAGTATATAAATGCTGAACTAATGTCCGGCTGGATGATTTGAGTAGAACTCTGGCTCCGGAACTCTGGGCAGTGAGAATTGTAGCTGCTCACAGAGTTCTATCACAGAGCTCTAGAACAGAACACTGTGACACTGCTCAGCACTAACATTCTTAGAGCTCTGGGAGCATTCCAAGACAATGGGCTGAACTCAGAGAAGTCTGTGTTCTACTGCAGGGGTTTCTTTACAAGGAGTTTTAATGCAGACCAACATGGGATCAGAAAGCCTTTTGCTCTCTTGGAATGCTCTTCCAGCTCACCTCAATACTATGAGCAGCTCACAGTGATTAATATTGAACTGAGAGATGATCTCTGTGATGGATAGAATTGTGTTTGCTACAGGTGTGTACATTTCATTGTGTATTATTATTGATTGTAGAGAGCTGTATCTTGCTGCTTACACACATTGTGGATTGTGGTTATATGCACCCCCCACCCCCTCCTTTGTGATGCTCCCCACAGGACTCACTGTATTGAACAATCCCCAGCATCTTCTCCCACACTTTGTACTTCAGAGAGCCCAGGTGCTCGGCTACATCTATCAGCGCTCCTGAAACACACTGTGGATCCTGCAGTGTGCACTCGGCTCTGCAATCATATTCAGGAGTTAGTGCTGCTCTGTGTTTGCATTCAATACAATACAAGAGAGGAAGACAGGCCAGATCTTACATACCTTCTCTTTGTGTCTTTGTACTTCTGAAACAAACAAGGAAAATAATTGAATACATTATTAAACAACAATCCACATTTTATATAAAACAGCAGCAGCGATGCCCAGCTTTCCATGTTAAACTCAGTGTTGATACTTCACACTCTGGCATTCCCAATAATGACCCGCCTGTGCTGGTTTGTGGTGCGGGGGGGGCGGGGGGGGGGGGGGGCAGTGTCTTGCTATCCCTGAATATATAAGGGCTGCTCTTCAAATACATGCACATTATTTTAATGAGCAGGCTGTCCCACAAGTGCAGGGCTGCTCCAGATGTTCTCCATTTCCTACCAATGCAGAGCGACTGGGGGGGATATTGGTGTGTGAGTGTCGTAGCAGTCTTGCAGTCTCCATTGCACAAACACATTGTATGGGCACATGTCTAATCATCTGTTCCCTGTGCTAGTCAGTGTGCATTCACAATAAGAACATGTCACACACAGTTAAACAATCACTACCTGCAGGAAGAAGATGTCTTCAGCTTCCAGCTCCTGTTCTATCACTCGGATTGTGTCTGAAAGGGATGAGATTTCTCTTGTAATATTTTCAATCTTCTCTTTCATGATTCTTCCCTTTTGTTCCTCTTCCCCCCTCAGTGCAGCTATCCTGGCCTTTTCTTCATCTCGTAGAAACTGGTGAAGTCTCTCAAACTCCTCCTTTATCTGCCTCTCTGTTTGCTGGGCTTGTTTCTATACATGAAAAGGATCACTTTAGAGTTAGTTTGGATGTCCAGTGAGCATGTATGTTGTGTATTGTTTAAATCACTAATCTAGTTATCTTACCTTGATGTGCTCTGCTGTTTTATCACATTCTGCTTTAACTTTATTACAGGTTTTCAGCTTGTCCCTCAAGGGCTCCAGCACAGTCTTGAGTTCTCCCTGAAATGCAATGAAACCCAGAGTTTGCACATCACTGTTAACACATGCCTGGCTAGTAGCTATATGAATGCAGTGTGTGAGAAATCCCCTCAGCACTGGGGCTGGCAGTGGACAGTCCTGGAATCCTGTGTCCTGTCTGTCCAGCAGGAGGTCCTGATCCTGGCTCTGTCACCTGTTTCCAGCCTCATTTTATTAAATGTTCATGCCATGGAGAACGTCTTTCTATGTACTGTGTTGATGCAATTGACTCAACTGAGTAACATCAATATAAAGTCACTCAATTCATGATACAGTGGTGTACATGTACTGTGAGGAAGCACTGAGGCAAACATCGCTTCCCTATCAACACAGCTGACCAAATAAAAAAGTGTCTTAGAAGAAAAGTTAAAAGCTGATCGAGTCAAAAGTGGGCCTAAAAAAATGGATGTTTGTGATTTAAAAGTTGGCAAATGCGAATCAGAGATCCGTGTGAACAAGAAAACCAAGCAGAAAAGAGTAAGCGAAAGTACCCCGTTGTACACTGCCTGACTGACTAAGGAAGTCGCAGGCTTTATGTATTTGTATTAGAATATACAGTGCTTAATTTGTAAAGAACGAGGTGCCGGGGCGCAAGCAATGACAATAATACCGTCCTTAAGAAGCGCGCATTGAAAATCATGCACGTGTATTTGAAAGAGTATTGTACTTACTAGGGTTAGATGATTACAATCACGTGTTCTACACAAAGTAGTCGTACGTGCCGAAAAAAACAATCAAAGGCAACCGCAGGACAAATAATAAATGTCAAAAAAGTATACGTGTTTTTGCATTTAAATGGTTTAAAAAAAAAACAAATTAAAAGGCACTCCGAGGACTCCACAAGAACAAAAAAATGCGCACCCCAACACGAACATTGGTTTGACCCACTCCTGGTAGATTACAAAAACGATTAATTAAACTTAGGCTAGGTAGTTGTTACCTTAGTATGTTTTATTCTCTATTAGTTAAATTATATTAATTGAAAAGGGCAAGAGAGAACCAATGTTCCTTTTGAAGTAGGCTACAATATTTTTTCATTAAAAAGTTGTCGTTGTTCTTTGTTGAAATTCATGTTCAACTTTCAAATTTTGTTGTGTGCTACTCGTTTAATCAAACCAAGTAGTGTAAGAAGCAGCTTTTTTCACATCAAGCAAGCTTATTTGTGTATAAAAAACGATAACAGAGTTGCAGCCAGTGTCATCTTACTTGAAGGCACTCAAGTTGAAATCCTAAAGTACTTTAAAGTAGGCTACAAACGTGGCACCAAACGTGGCAGTTCTCGCACGCAAGAACCTGCAGACCACTGTGTTGAGAATTTCAAAAGAAAGCATTTTATGACATTTTTAACAAGAGGTACCGGGAATATGACTCTGCACGCCCAGAGGTTCCGGCACAAATTAAGCACTGATAATAGGTAACGTTAGTGTTACTTGTAGTGTATGCAATCTGTTACTTTTACCCTGCGGTAAACAGTGATTGCCCGTTCTTCTCTAGCAATGTGTATGCGAGTGTGAGGTGTATCTTCTGGACCTCTGCACCTGAGACCCCCCTAAGGAAGATCCTGGTTGCGCCCCTGAATGTGAGTGCTGATGCTTATTTCTTTACTAGCTGTTACATTTTGAAAGGTTGGTGAAGTGTATTATTCTGTTTTTTTTTTAATAACAACCCTAATAGAATCCTACCTTGTAATCCAGTACAGCTTCCTGGACTGGACGGACCTTGTGGTTTTCATGTTTCTTGGCAGTTTGACACACAAGACAAATAGGCTCTTCATCATCCAAACAGAACAGCTTCTTTTTTTCAATATGCAGGCTGCAGATAGTTTCAGTTGTTGCTGAGCATTTCTGATTTACGTACGACTCCACGATATTTTTGAGAGTGAAATTGCTTTGAGGGCAATCCACAGAAGATAGTCTCCTGCACACTGGGCACTCCTTAATCCCCTTCTTCTTCCAGTGCTGGCTCAGACAGGCCTTGCAGAAGTTATGGTTACACTCAATTGTAACAGGATCCTTGAATATATCACAGCACACAGAACAGGACAGCTCCTCTTCCAGGCTGAACAAGAAAGATTTCTCTGCCATTCTTAAAGAAAGTTACTGCCTTCTCTGCTCTCTAAAATGGCTGCCTCACACACTGTGAAGGAAAGATAAGAAACAGTTTCACTTTCACGCTGACTGTGTTTATTGTAAAAAGTTTTATCATAAGATGGCTTCTCACTTTTCAAAAACATGCGGCTCTTACACCTTTCATCTCTCTTTTTTTTTTTTTTTTTGCTTTTTTTATGTTATAAAAATAATCTTTGGAGAACGTAAACTAGATTGACTAGCTAGTAATTAAGTCCACTTCCTGAACAGTACAGTGCAAAGTGCAGTTAGAAATTAGAAGCAGGCTTAGGACAGAGGATGTGTCTTTACAGTGCTGAGGGAATGGAAAGGGTTACCTTCTCATGTAACTGTGCTGTGACCTGCAGCATGGATTTCTGCAGCAGGGCTACAGCGTTAAGTATATATGCAATACGAATCTGCTCCATGTAAAATGCACCTGCAGATCCTACTCTAGTACTTTCATTTACTATGAGTAGTATATTACTGAGGAGTGCCAGACCTCTTGTGAGCCAGTCTGCATGTGTACCTGCGTGATACTTTCTTCAAGGTATTACTGAGGAGTGCCAGACCTCTTGTGAGCCAGTCTGCATGTGTACCTGCATGATACTTTCTTCAATGCTCTGCATTGCTGCTTTGGAAACTAAAGCTTGGGCTATCGTATACTATTATTGGATGTATAGCTACAGTATATTGAAACCTACTGTAGATGATCATTATTCTTAAATACAATACCACTACTGGTACTGTTTCTTTTGTATTAGGCTATTAATTCAATCAACAATATAGAACATATTAATTCAATCAGCAATATAGAACATCGACAATGTACCGGAGGGTCATGGGTTCAATCCCCAATGGGGGACACTGCTGCTGTACCTAGATTGCTGCAGCAAAAACCCAACTGTATAAATGGGTAACTGTATGTAAAAAAATAATGTGATATCTGTATAATGTGAAATAATGTGATATCTTGTATCGCCCTGGATAAGGGTGTCTGCTAAGAAATAAATAACAAGGGGAGGGGGGTATGAGAAGAGCTGGGAAAAGGGATAATGTAATGGATTACGCTTCGGCCCTGTAGTCACACAGTTAATTGCGATTTGGCTTTCTGTTGAAACTTAAACAAAAATGGCATTCCCACACACCTATCTTTCTTAACTACACGATGCTCCTGTCGGGGGTTGTCCCTTTTCATTCTCATCTTGGAGAGATAGAGGTGTACACACAGTTACTGATATTTCTCATTCTTAACTACACGATGCTCCTGTCGGGGGTTGTCCCTTTTCATTCTCATCTTGTAGAGATAGAGGTGTACACACTGTTACTGATATTTCTCATTCTTAACTACACGATGCTCCTGTCGGGGGTCGTCCCTTTTCATTCTCATCTTGGAGAGAGAGAGGTGTGCACACTGTTACTGATATTTCTCTTTCTTAACTACACAATGCTCCTGCTTCATTGTGGGAGCAGGTATCATCTGCTTTTTCTTCTATATTTGGAATGTTTATTTAGCAGACGCCTTTATCCAAGGCGACTTACAGAGACTAGGGTGTGTGAGCTATGCATCAGCTGCAGAGTCACTTACAACTACGTCTCACCCGAAAGACGGAGCACAAGGAGGTGAAGTGACTTACTCAGGGTCACACAATGAGTCAGTGGCTGAGGTGGGATTTGAACCGAGAACCTCCTGGTTACAGGCCCTTTTCTTTATCCACTGGACCACACAGCCTCCATGATAATCCCTTGCTCTGCTCTGGTTCATCTGCTTTTTCTACTATATTTAGAATGATAATCCCTTGCTCCGCTCTGGTTTTTCTTCTATATTTGGAATGATAATCCCTTGCTCCGCTCTGCTTTTTCTTCTATATTTGTAAAAATAATCGCTTGCTCCGCTCTGGTTTTCTTATTGAACGATGATAGATCCCTTGACTCAACACCACAACAGATAGCGTTTGGTTAGCTGGCCTTACTGCAGTGAAAGAGATGGTGGCTCTGCGTTGGCAGCCACCACACTCCCCTCCCCTGCACCAATGGATCCTAATGTTTCTGATATTACTTACTCAGAACTTTCTAAAGCTCGGATCCATGGTGCCAGAGAGAAGACGATCCAAGCCTGGATGAAACATACTAGAGAAACAAACACACAAGAACCGTCCTGTTGAAACATACTTGCTGTTTCCACCAAATATAGTGTCAGAAAGGGTGAACAAAGTCTCAAGAAGAAAGCATGCATTGTCACAGTGTTAAAGAGATATTTCAGGAGCATGAGTATCCCCAGTGCAGGTGTGTATACTGTATGTAGTAGCTAAATGTTTTCTTTTGATTTTTGGCTTTGCAGCACACACATTTCTGTTCTTTCAGAACCACAAATATTAAGTCTAGGGAAATGGAATACACCACATTTGAATATTTGTTTTGCACAGTAACAGAGCATAAAATGATTTTCTTTTTTAACATTAAACTTTGTTAGCACCAGGACAGATTAAAATCGCACCAGCTTTCAACGATCATTTTAATGTACATCTCATTTTAAACTGTTTTACAAAGTTACTTTTTTATAATTTCAAATATTAATATAACATATATTTTTTTACTGTTATACATATGACACTCACCAAACAAGTTTTATTCATGGTAAAAGTCGAAGCAAAACTCCACATGCAAACACAAGAACACTAGGAATTGCACTGAATCAAAACGTAATATTTTACAAAGTATTTTATAATATAAGCAAGTGCCTGTGGATATTTGGTGTTCCAGGCAATAAGACTATTGTCAGAATGGGATATACAGGCACAATATTTCAAGTGTAAATTTGATTCTTTTGGTATAGGGTTCTGGATCATTTACACTGGAGTTTCTCTTTGGCTTTAATGTACAAAACATTGACTAGTGTCTGTTCAGAACAATACTGTAATAATGTACATCACCAGGAAGTAATTCAAGAATGTCAATCCATGCCTTATATAGGGTTAAATCACTATTACAACCTTGCTAAGAACTCTGCTGTCATGTACTCTTCAGCAAACCGGTCGACTCAACACAGATTATGCATTGCGTTTTGTTCATTCTAAACAGAGATTTGATTTGTGCATTGTTAAAGCACCAGTAATATGTGAACATTCGTAATTGAATCTGGCTAGCAAAAGAGAACTTGGTTTGTGTTTACAACCCTCCTGAAAGTGGACCAGAAACAGTAATTATTTAAGAACTAACTTGAACCCTTGAACTGAAGAGAAGTGAACTTTGCATCAGTGAACTTTGCATCAGAAGTGTGTGTGCTGTGGAGAGTTTGTACAACAGTCTCTTTGCTCTGCGGAACGCAGCATTTTAAATACTGGGCAATTCCACTTTTACCTCTAGAGTCATGGGGCAGATTTTAAGGGGCTCAGTTTGATTTTCATTTAAACCGAATGAGAAATATGGAAAAATTCTCTCAGAAAATAGATCTGTAAAACTGTAGATAGGTGTCATATTACTTGCATCAAAAAAGGACACCTTCCCACCACCATAGTCCAGCTGAACCCTGATCTTCTGAGGTTTTCCCTCCAGTGGAAGTTTAGTGTGTGACTTTGTGCAAGCGCTATACCCATCCTCGTTCCTCAGGGCTACAGCCCAGAAACCTTCACCTGGATCCAGAATGATTTTCTCTTTCCTGTTCGCAGACTCCTTTACTACACCCAAAACCCATTCAGTGTTGTTCCCCACCTCCACGTCCCAGCAGTGTTTCCCTGAGGTGAATCCTTCAGAGCCCAGAACACAGCTATAGCAATCAAACCTCTCTGGGTTGTCTTGAAAGTAATGTTTCTTACTACTGTCTGTCATACTGGTGAGATCCTCAGATAATACAAGCCACGGTGCTGCTGTGTTGGGATCCAGGGTCACAGGGGCTATACAAATTAGAAAAATAAAGGGTTTACAGGACCCTGCTAGGAATTGACTTGGCATACTGAATTGTTCATATATATATATTAAAATCAATGACTCAATGTAAGACAAGCATGGGCATTCTCTTCAATCTTAAATAATTCACAGTAAAACACTGTCTTCCAGCAAGTAGTACTCACTGTATTGAACAATCCCCAGCATCTTCTCCCACACTTTGTACTTCAGAGAGCCCAGGTGCTCGGCTACATCTATCAGCGCTCCTGAAACACACTGTGGATCCTCCAGTGTCCACTTTGCTCTGCAATCATATTCAGGAGTTAGTGCTGCCCTGTGCTTTTTCATGCCATACAGTTGAAAAAAGAATACAGCTTAGATTTTACATACATACCTTTTCTTAGTTTTTCTGTAGGTCTGAAATAAAGAAGACAAAAACATTGTTTCAAATGTTAAATAAACATGATCGCTTTGTGTATATAACTTCAGTGCCACCCTGTTATAACGTGACCTGTCACAGTGTGGAACCAGTTACAACGCAGTAAGGTTGTGGCTCCCATTTCCCCCATAATGCAATGTGACTCTCAAACGTTGGGTGAACGTTCCAGATGCTTTAAGTGATCCTGGTGATGTCATTGTGAATTATGCTCAGATAAATTGTAATACAAAGAAAAAAGAAAACCCACAACACTGTGAGCTTGTTTAACATTGTTTTTACATTACTGAATTTAAAACGCATTTACGTTGAAACAGGGCCATGTCGTACTTATAAAGCTCCTGTGCTTGCACTGTAAAAAACTGTCAGTTAACGTTACAAAACAAGCACCGTAAAACTTGAAATAATCGCTCCAGACTATTTGAGACTCAGCGTTTATTATGTAAGATCACTAACACCTGCAAATACTTCAGATGCAATCATATTTATTTATTGTTCACCATCAAAACATGTACATTGGTAAGCATGGACAATCGATGAAAAATTAACCAGCAACGAATCTGCATTGCAAAGCAACCGCATGAAATACTGTGTTAACACAAAAAATAAGTTTGTACTGTTGGCCCTCAACACACTCAAAAATGCTTCAAACTGTTTAAAGATTAACAGTAAAATCACTACAAGTACCAGTTTTATCATAAAATCAAAGCAAACGTGACTACTTTGTTCTTATAACATGTACAGTGATAAATAAATTAAATTCAGTTTTCTTATCATTCATCTTGAGCCTTAGGGTCTTCATCGCTGTTGAAAAACAAACTGGTAAACTCGCTGTACAGCCATGTGTGTATATTGAGTGGAACATTCAGTATGACACGCATTATATTCTTATTCATAACCCGACGTTTGAGAGACCAGGTGTCTATTTACCATATTTCCCAGCAGCCCTGGCGCTTAGAGACCCAGCCAGTATTGGAGACTGGTGATTATTAAGTTTTACGGTATAAAACAATACAAGTGTGTATAAACATGCTTGGATTCTGTGTTATTTATTTACAGTTTACAACATTTATTATAAAAAATATATAATTTAAATAAGAGTGGTGTATGTTTTTATATAGCGCCTTTCACAGTGGCCCACCATCACAAAGAGCTTTACTTTGATTATTATTATTATTATTATTATTATTATTATTATTATTATTATTTATTATTATTATTATTATTATTTATTTCTTAGCAGACGCCTTTATCCAGGGTTGGGTTTTCTACTGGAGCAATCGAGGTAAAGTACCTTGCTCAAGGGTACAGCAGCAGTGCCCCCATCTGGGATTGAACTCACGACCGGTCAAGAGTCCAGAGCCCTGAGCCCTAACCACTACTCCACACTGCTGCCCAGAGGTAACCTGTGAATTGTGCATTATATGCAGAGTCACTTACAATAGGACATTGATTTAACATCTCATCCGCAGGGCGGAGCACATGGAGGTTAAGTGACTTGCTCAGAGTCACACAGCGAGTCAATTAGTGGCAGGAGGTGCGATTTGAACCGGAGATCTTCTAGTTACAAGCCCTGGACGTTAACCACTGGACCACACTGCCTCCTTAAACTGGTGGAATAGCAGTTTCTATTAAACTGTATATATTGTAATGACCCAGGACTATATTGTTGCAGGACTGGTCTACGGACCCTGTTTGTTTGTGTGTGTGTGTGTGTGTGTTAGCAGGCTATCTACAGGCGGCAAGCTTGCCTCAGCCGGGATTGGTGGGTGCCATCTGGGGAGATGAGGACATGAAAGCATATAGGGGGGTGCCCACATCAGCGTGGGCACAGCTGAGTGAGACAAGCTGCTGTGTGAATGTGCTGCTGTGAGAATGCAAGACTGTTTGTTGTTTTTGGTGTGGCCCAGGGAATAATCACCCCAATAAACCGAGGATTCGAGTACCTGCACATTGTGTGTGTCTCCTTCCTTCATTTTCCACCGTACGCTACAATATTCATTTGGCTTGTGGGTATTGTAAATCATTTCAGGAACAAAAATGCCAATATTGGTTATAAGGCGAAACACAAATAACGTGGTCTCCTAATTATGGACCCCAACAACCACAGTATAACGGGGTAGCGCTGTATGTACAAATATTACATGGACTCTGTCCAAAATCTCTTTGATAAATATCTATGTGAGGCTGAAGCCAGGATGTAAACACAGACAGAAACAAACAAGAACAGTATGCATCTTAAAGAGGAGGGACATTTCTTTGTGTAGCCCTATAGTGATCACTCCAATGCTGAATCATATTGGAACAGTCTCATTACTGCAATAAAATAAAGCAGTTAGGTCAGTGGTCAAGATAAAGCTCAGAGACATGTGTTAATATGACCATTATTAAGATCAAATCTGGATCTTGTATGACTTCTTATATACAGCCCACCTGTTTAGACAACACTTATAATAGTGAGAATAATATATGCTTCTAAGTGCTCCGTAGCTACCTCTAATCAAGCTGAGAGTGTATTTCTCAGGCACTCTTTGCTGTGCTAGGTCCCCGAGCATGGTGATTGAAAATCCATGTTCTACTTGATTAGAGGAAGCCACCGAACAATGCTACTGTATGTGATACTTAATTAAACTGCTGTACCTTAAGGAACACAAGGTCTTCTGTCTTCATCTCATGATCAATTGCAGTCATTGTTTCTGACATGGATGATATTATTTTACTTATATGTTCAATCTTCTCTTTCATGATTCTTCTCTTTTGTTCCTCTTCCCCCCTCAGTGCAGCTATCCTGGCCTTTTCTTCATCTCGTAGAAACTGGTGAAGTTTCTCAAACTCCTCCTTTATGTGCCCCTCTGTTTGCTGGGCTTGTTTCTATAACAAATACAGAGTATACTTGATTACAGTTTATTACATTACACAGTGCTCTGAACATGCATTTCAAATGGGTTCATTTAGGTTGGCGTACCTGAATGTGGTCTTCCAGGTTAACACATTGGGTTTTGAATGCTTGATATTTTTGTATCTTCAAGTTCATAGGCTCCAGTGCAGTCTCAATGTCTTTCTGTAATTCAATTAAATACAACACAGTTAGAACAGGGGATCAAAGAAACACAGAACGCTGACTGATATTGGAATTGGAGAGGATCTGCTCCCTCCCCATCCCCCATCATATGTAGTCTTTTCTGGGGTCATCATTAAAAAAAGGGGGACCCTTATGCGCTGACCACACCCGTCCATCTGTCAGTGTGTATCACTCCATTTCACTTACCCGTTATCATACACACCTAGCAGCCTGTTGTTCAGATTGCACTTCACTATAATCCAATAAACTCTTGACTTTATGCAAATATGTCTTTCAGGCACTGTGTGGTTGTGAGGAGCTCTGTATCTGTGGCGCTGGTTCTGGTTTCAGGCACTGTGAGGAGCTCTGTATCTGTGGCACTGGTTCTTGTTTCAGGTGCTGTGTGGTTGTGAGGAGCTCTGTATCTGTGGCACTGGTTCTTGTTTCAGGCGCTGTGTGGTTGTGAGGAGCCCTGTATCTGTGGCACTGGTTCTTGTTTCAGGTGCTGTGTGGTTGTGAGGAGCTCTGTATCTGTGGCGCTGGTTCTGGTTTCAGGTGCTGTGTGGTTGTGAGGAGCCCTGTATCTGTGGCACTGGTTCTTGTTTCAGGTGCTGTGTGGTTGTGAGGAGCTCTGTATCTGTGGCACTGGTTCTTGTTTCAGGCGCTGTGTGGTTGTGAGGAGCTCTGTATCTGTGGCGCTGGTTCTGGTTTCAGGCGCTGTGTGGTTGTGAGGAGCTCTGTATCTGTGGCACTGGTTCTTGTTTCAGGTGCTGTGTGGTTGTGAGGAGCTCTGTATCTGTGGCACTGGTTCTTGTTTCAGGTGCTGTGTGGTTGTGAGGAGCCCTGTATCTGTGGCGCTGGTTCTTGTTTCAGGCGCTGTGTGGTTGTGAGGAGCTCTGTATCTGTGGCGTTGGTTCTGGTTTCAGGTGCTGTGTGGTTGTGAGGAGCCCTGTATCTGTGGCACTGGTTCTTGTTTCAGGCGCTGTGTGGCTGTTAGGAGCCCTGTATCTGTGGCGCTGGTTCTGGTTTCAGGCGCTGTGTGGTTGTGAGGAGCTCTGTATCTGTGGCACTGGTTCTTGTTTCAGGCGCTGTGTGGTTGTGAGGAGCCCTGTATCTGTGGCACTGGTTCTGGTTTCAGGTGCTGTGTGGTTGTGAGGAGCCCTGTATCTGTGGCACTGGTTCTTGTTTCAGGTGCTGTGTGGTTGTGAGGAGCCCTGTATCTGTGGCACTGGTTCTTGTTTCAGGCGCTGTGAGGAGCCCTGTATCTGTGGCACTGGTTCTGGTTTCAGGCGCTGTGAGGAGCTCTGTATCTGTGGCACTGGTTCTTGTTTCAGGTGCTGTGTGGTTGTGAGGAGCCCTGTATCTGTGGCACTGGTTCTGGTTTCAGGTGCTGTGTGGTTGTGAGGAGCCCTGTATCTGTGGCGCTGGTTCTTGTTTCAGGTGCTGTGTGGTTGTGAGGAGCCCTGTATCTGTGGCACTGGTTCTGGTTTCAGGCGCTGTGAGGAGCTCTGTATCTGTGGCACTGGTTCTTGTTTCAGGTGCTGTGTGGTTGTGAGGAGCCCTGTATCTGTGGCACTGGTTCTTGTTTCAGGTGCTGTGTGGTTGTGAGGAGCCCTGTATCTGTGGCACTGGTTCTGGTTTCAGGTGCTGTGTGGTTGTGAGGAGCCCTGTATCTGTGGCGCTGGTTCTTGTTTCAGGTGCTGTGTGGTTGTGAGGAGCCCTGTATCTGTGGCGCTGGTTCTGGTTTCAGGTGCTGTGTGGTTGTGAGGAGCCCTGTATCTGTGGCGCTGGTTCTGGTTTCAGGTGCTGTGTGGTTGTGAGGAGCCCTGTATCTGTGGCACTGGTTCTGGTTTCAGGCGCTGTGTGGTTGTGAGGAGCTCTGTATCTGTGGCACTGGTTCTTGTTTCAGGTGCTGTGTGGTTGTGAGGAGCCCTGTATCTGTGGCGCTGGTTCTGGTTTCAGGTGCTGTGTGGTTGTGTGGAGTCCTGTATCTGTGGCACTGGTTCTGGTTTCAGGCGCTGTGTGGTTGTGAGGAGCTCTGTATCTGTGGCGCTGGTTCTTGTTTCAGGTGCTGTGTGGTTGTTAGGAGCCCTGTATCTGTGGCGCTGGTTCTTGTTTCAGGTGCTGTGTGGTTGTGAGGAGCCCTGTATCTGTGGCACTGGTTCTTGTTTCAGGTGCTGTGTGGTTGTGTGGAGTCCTGTATCTGTGGCACTGGTTCTTGTTTCAGGAGCTGTGTGGTTGTGAGGAGCCCTGTATCTGTGGCACTGGTTCTGGTTTCAGGTGCTGTGTGGTTGTTAGGAGCCCTGTATCTGTGGCGCTGGTTCTTGTTTCAGGTGCTGTGTGGTTGTGAGGAGCCCTGTATCTGTGGCACTGGTTCTTGTTTCAGGTGCTGTGTGGTTGTGAGGAGCCCTGTATCTGTGGCACTGGTTCTGGTTTTAGGCGCTGTGTGGTTGTGAGGAGCCCTGTATCTGTGGCACTGGTTCTGGTTTCAGGCGCTGTGTGGTTGTGAGGAGCCCTGTATCTGTGGCACTGGTTCTTGTTTCAGGTGCTGTGTGGTTGTGTGGAGTCCTGTATCTGTGGCACTGGTTCTTGTTTCAGGTGCTGTGTGGTTGTGAGGAGCCCTGTATCTGTGGCACTGGTTCTTGTTTCAGGTGCTGTGTGGTTGTGTGGAGTCCTGTATCTGTGGCACTGGTTCTGGTTTTAGGCGCTGTGTGGTTGTGAGGAGCCCTGTATCTGTGGCACTGGTTCTGGTTTCAGGTGCTGTGTGGTTGTTAGGAGCCCTGTATCTGTGGCGCTGGTTCTTGTTTCAGGTGCTGTGTGGTTGTGAGGAGCCCTGTATCTGTGGCACTGGTTCTTGTTTCAGGTGCTGTGTGGTTGTGAGGAGCCCTGTATCTGTGGCACTGGTTCTGGTTTTAGGCGCTGTGTGGTTGTGAGGAGCCCTGTATCTGTGGCGCTGGTTCTTGTTTCAGGTGCTGTGTGGTTGTGAGGAGCCCTGTATCTGTGGCGCTGGTTCTTGTTTCAGGTGCTGTGTGGTTGTGAGGAGCCCTGTATCTGTGGCGCTGGTTCTGGTTTCAGGTGCTGTGAGGTTGTGATGAGCCTTGTATCTGCGGCACTGGTTCTGGTTTCTTTTTAAAAGATGCAGCCTGTATCTTGTAAAGGGCTTCCCTCTGTAGAAAACAACAAGACGTCTGGACCCTTCAAATACAGTGCATTGAAATTGGTGTTTCTGATTAACATGCTGGTTGTAAAAAATTAGCTGGGTGTCAATGAACTGCTCCTGTAAGGTATCAGTTATTTCCTTTTGTTTTTTTTTCTGATCTTATTTTATATTTGTTTATTCAAACTCAAAGTATCAGAGTATTCCCAATTGCAATCCGCAAGATCTATAGGAGGCTAGGATAAACGTATTTGTTAAGCAGAGTGAGACAGACAGACAGGCAGACATGATCACTGCAATACAGTCAAGAGTACCTGAACTGTGCCACTGATGAATCCCTGTGTACTGCACACATAAGAGTACCTGAACTGTGCCACTGATGAATCCCTGTGTACTGCACACACCACAGTACCTGTACTGCACACACAACAGTACCTGTACTGGATCACTGATGAATCCCTGTGTACTGCACACACAAGAGTACCTGTGCTGGATCACTGATGAATCCCTGTGTACTGCACACACAAGAGTACCTGTACTGTGCCACTGATGAATCCCTGTGTACTGCACACACAACAGTACCTGAACTGTGCCACTGATGAATCCCTGTGTACTGCACACACAAGAGTACCTGAACTGTGCCACTGATGAATCCCTGTGTACTGCACACACAACAGTACCTGTACTGGATCACTGATGAATCCCTGTGTACTGCACACACAAGAGTACCTGTGCTGGATCACTGATGAATCCCTGTGTACTGCAAACACCACAGTCCCTTGAGCAGCCATGTAAAGAAGGTTTGATTGCAGTTACTAATTTAGCAAGTTTGGAAAACCAGGCCCTCACAACTTTGTGGCAACTATTGCTACAAATATTTCTGGAAATGTCTTTCAAATGATGAATTAGATATATAAGCAATATTACACCATTAAGGATTGTGCTTCTTTTAAGTTTGTTGAAGATGTGCTACTATTTTCATATATTAGCCATGTAATACACTGTACATATGCTCAATACAGCACCTATTCATACACTTACAGTGCCACTACAGGAATGATGTTGGCATAAGGACAGTATTGTATTAGTACTGCATGCTTTACAAGGTAGTTTGAGTATGTTTCATACCTTATAACCTTTCACAGCTTCCTGCACTGAAACATGCTTATGATCTTCATGTTCTGAAGTACAATCTTCACAGAATGTCTCTCCCTCATTCAAGCAAAACAGCTTCAGTTTCCCTCCGTGAACATCACAGGCTGTGCCTGCAGAAGTCTCACATCTCTTACTGTGTTGTTCTTTTCGGAAGGACTCTGCGATTTTCTGAAGAGTAAAATTGACAGACGGATCAGTCATTGAAGATTTCCTTCTGCAAACAGGGCAGTCCTGACTTCCTTTGCTTTTCCAGTGCTGAGTCAGACAAGCTTTACAAACATTGTGGTTGCATTTAATAGTAACAGGGTCCGTGAAAACTTCAAAGCACACAGGGCAGGAAAGATCGTCCTCTAAACTCGATAAAAAAGACTTGTCCGCCATGTCTAAAACGAAGCTTAACTGTGCTCGTCTCGGTAATGGCTGCCCTAAGTTAACCAAGACTCTGGCTTTCACTTTCAATTACTTTTCCTGAAAAAAAACACGCGGTTTGAACTTTTTTACCATTGTATCTTCATAATTAATATTATGAATTGTTTACGTTTGAGTCTTTAGTTGATAATTGTGACTGAACTTAAAAAATAAATAAATAGTTACAAGTGTTTTTTTTTTTTTTTAGGAGAGTTCTTCACTTCCTGCTTACACGCTGTAAGTGACGTCTGATGTCCACTCACTGCAGTTCAAGCGCAGCCACGCAGTCATCCCACAAGGGGGCGTATCTCAATACAGTACTGTACTAGAATCATTTCTGTGTGTGTGTGTGTGTGTGTTTCCAACGTGCAAAACGGTCCTGGCCAGCTCAGCAGCTAATGCTGTTAGTGCAGAGGTCCTCAGAACTTTCTAACCAAGGGCAGTGTATGTATTTCTCATAAGGTGGAGGGCACGACAATAGCTTTTTCTTGACAGTAAAGAAAATGCTTATTCCAAAAGGTAAATAGGAAACTGCTACATTAGTATTGCAGAATTGTAAGATTATGTCAACTGATTTTTTGGATATTCTTTCACAAACTACACTGAAGTGAATTACCGGAATCTTTTTAGTTACTTACCGGTGCCGGTAATTGCTTTCACACGGTAATGATAGATAATTACGCTGCTAGATTAAACATGCACATGTCAAGCTGTACCTCTGATTCATAACATCCTGATGGAACACATTGTGTTCACTGCAGTTTTTAATTTGAAATGGAGAAACAGCACGTGTTTAAGACACCCTGGACTTTTTTTTTTTTTTTTTTTGCTTTCTTTTAAACAAAGATTAATAATGAGATCATTCGAGTTTTAGACCGCAGGCAACAGGTGTATTGAGCAGCTCCATCTCCAGCCATTAGATGGCAGTGCTACGCCTATAAAATAGCTTTGCACGGTTAAAAAGAATCATAATGGGAAATATAGTTCATATTGTTCCATAGTAACCTTTAATATAACAGTGATCTTATCACATTCCCTACCATTGATACTAACCCTAATCCTCACACACAATCACAAACCCTGACAATAACCTGAACACCGTACTGAAAGGTACAATAACCTGAACACGGTACTGAAAGGTGCAATAACCTGAACACCGAACTGAAAGGTACAATAACCTGAACACCGTACTGAAAGGTGCAATAACCTAAACACGGTACTGAAAGGTGCAATAACCTGAACACCGTACTGAAAGGTACAATAACCTGAACACGGTACTGAAAGGTACAATAACCTGAACACGGTACTGAAAGGTACAATAACCTGAACACGGTACTGAAAGGTGCAATAACCTGAACACGGTACTGAAAGGTGCAATAACCTGAACGCCGTACTGAAAGGTGTTGACACAGGCTTGAAATGACTTCCCTCTCACTAGCACGTATTGTTATGCTGTTGATCTTTTTAATTTCCTCACTTTATTTTCATGTTGTATCTTAGAAAAACTCAAACACTGCGGGGAAAACATGCAGGCACACACCAGAGGAGAGCCTGTGTGCAGATATCACATTGAACAAACTGCAGATATCACATTGAACAAACTGCAGAGATCACATTGAACAAGCTGCATTTCACAAAGCCCTGACGGTGCAGTTTCAGCACTGCTGCTGGCACACACTTGCAAAGCAGTGTTTGTACGCAGTGTCAGAGCCTTTGCATGGACAGCACTAGGGGGAGTGTATAAATACCCGAGCCTCTGCCTTGCCTTGCAAACTCTGCAGAGAGCCGAAGCCACCATGAAGACTCTGTTTGTACTCCTGCTGCTGCTGCCCCTCTGCACTGGTGAGTAAACTGGAAGCAAACTGATCTAATTGTGAGACGTTTCCCATGGGTAATGGGCACAGTGTTTCTGCACAGTGTTTCCTATGGGTAATGTGCACAGTGTTTCTGCACAGTGTTTCCTATGGGTAATGTGTACAGTGTTTCCTATGGGTAATGTCCACAGTGTTTCTGCACAGTGTTTCTGCACAGTGTTTCCTATGGGTAATGGGCACAGTGTTTCTGCACAGTGTTTCCTATGGGTAATGTGCACAGTGTTTCCTATGGGTAATGTGCACAGTGTTTCTGCACAGTGTTTCCTATGGGTAATGTGCACAGTGTTTCTGCACAGTGTTTCCTATGGGTAATGTGTACAGTGTTTCCTATGGGTAATGTCCACAGTGTTTCTGCACAGTGTTTCTGCACAGTGTTTCCTATGGGTAATGGGCACAGTGTTTCTGCACAGTGTTTCCTATGGGTAATGTGCACAGTGTTTCTGCACAGTGTTTCCTATGGGTAATGTGCACAGTGTTTCTGCACAGTGTTTCCTATGGGTAATGTGCACAGTGTTTCCTATGGGTAATGTGCACAGTGTTTCTGCACAGTGTTTCCTATGGGTAATTTGCACAGTGTTTCTGCACAGTGTTTCCTATGGGTAATTTGCACAGTGTTTCTGCACAATGTTTCCTATGGGTAATTTGCACAGTGTTTCTGCACAGTGTTTCCTATGGGTAATTTGCACAGTGTTTCTGCACAGTGTTTCCTATGGGTAATTTGCACAGTGTTTCTGCACAGTGTTTCCTATGGGTAATGTCCACAGTGTTTCTGCACAGTGTTTCTGCACAGTGTTTCCTATGGGTAATGTCCACAGTGTTTCTGCACAGTGTTTCCTATGGGTAATTTGCACAGTGTTTCTGCACAGTGTTTCCGATGGGTAATTTGCACAGTGTTTCTGCACAATGTTTTTCCCATGCTTTTGGTATGCATTAGTCATGTTTTACCATTGCCTACAGGCTAACGACTTTCCGTATCTGAGTTTTACATGCCAGCTTCAGCCTGTGCTTTACCACTGTTGCAATTGCTTTTCTACATATTACTGCACTCTGCTTAGCCTTTACTATGGAATACTGCAGTATTGTTTTAGACAAAATTCTGATTCTTGTTTCAGAAACTGACTTCAGCTGCAACCATATTAAAACCAAAATATACAAGATATACACTTTCATGGATGTGCTGAAATCCATTTCAAACATATGTGTAATATATGTTTCTTAAATCAATATATTTTACACATCTGACATGGTTTTGTGTAGTATATTCATGTATTTTGTGTTACCAGGGAAAATGGCAAACAGAATGTTATTTTAAAAAAAGACACTGAGTTGTAAAGAGTTAAGCCTTCCAGTCGTTGTGATTGTAATTCTGTAAACCGTGTCAATAGGAGACCCATGCAGTGGGCCAGTCCTGCACTGGTGCCATTTCAATGACTGATAGCAACTCTTTCCATTCCGCAGCCGATTATACCATCAAATGCATGGGGGAGGATTTCGTGTTCGTCACAAACCAAGTGCTGCAGTGTTCCAGCAAAGTGCCTCAAGCTTGCTACACCACAGGTAAGCAGCATCACAGTATCCCCCTACATTCAATCTCTCTTTAATGTGTGTGATTGCAGTGAGCCTGCCTACACTGCCAGTCACTACAGGACCTACAAGAGACAGACCTGTAGAATAGGAGAGAAAAAATAAAAAAACCCTACATTTCACACATAGCTAGAGAAGCCACAGCGTCCGCTGAAACACTGCTATACACAGCTGTACTGTAAGGTGCAGGAGTGCTGCTCCGTACAGTAAGAACCCTGTCCTTTATTCATCCCCATTGCTCTCTGTTACTCTTCAATGTTCTATACACAGCTGTACTGTAAGGTGCAGGAGTGCTGCTCTGTACTGTAAGAACCCTGTCCTTTATTCATCCCCATTGCTCTCTGTTACTCTTCAATGTTCTATACACAGCTGTACTGTAAGGTGCAGGAGTGCTGCTCTGTACTGTAAGAACCCTGTCCTTTATTCATCCCCATTGCTCTCTGTTACTCTTCAATGTTCTATACACAGCTGTACTGTAAGGTGCAGGAGTGCTGCTCCGTACAGTAAGAACCCTGTCCTTTATTCATCCCCATTGCTCTCTGTTACTCTTCAATGTTCTATACACAGCTGTGGTTGCTTTTGTATATCCCCAGTGAACTCGTTTCAGGACTCAGGCTTTGATCTCAGTTGTAAATGTGACTGTAAGTAGCATGCTTCAGTCTCAGTGTGTCATGGATTGAATGGCTATTACTGTGCCAGTCTATTGGTAATGCATTGACTGCTGGATCTGTACAAACTTGCCCTGACGTTCTCACCCTTAAACTGACCATCGTCCAGAGCAGCAGCCCTTCTTACTGTGCACTCGATTCTCTTCAAAGCAACTGCAGTGCTGTACAGAATTCCTCCTTGATGAATACCAGTCATCCTCTCCACCCAAGTCCTTCACACATCTCATTAGCTGGAGAGTCCGTCTGCTTGTTGGTTTTTTTAGAACAGAAAGCCGGTCAATGGCCCGGCCTGTTTTGTTTGAGTGAACAGGTTTAACTTCTCCACATGAAGAGATTAAACCCTCAGAGTCATCTCAATCAAGACTCCTGCTGCTCCTAATGGTAATGTGTCATGACTGTTTCAATTCCCAGCTAGCGGAGAGAAAGGCTGCACCACCCTGAACTTCTGCAAGACCCCCGGCTGGAAATGCTGCACTGAGAATCTCTGCAACGTGTGAGGGGTCCAGACCCGCCCTGCCACCAGCGGAGCATGCAGATGAACACCATGTGTGTGCCTGTGTGTGCCTGTGTGTGCGTGTGTGTGCTCAAATAAACATCCATTCAACTAAACTGCTGCATCTTCATTTGTATTAACTGAATGAACAGACCGACTAGTTTAGTTTATCTTGTTTTTATCTACTGTATTTGCTCAGTTCTTTTTTTATCTGGCATTCTTATTCGTTTCTGGTTTCTTCGTTTTTTCTTTAGATTTTGTATTGTCATTATTACTGATATTATTATTATAATAATGTTAGGTTACTTTGTCATTTTCATTGCTTCATACTGCTCTTCTATTTTCACTGACATGCTTTGAGATACCGTGGTATGAAAGGCACTATACAAATACAATACATTGAAATTGAAATTTACAGTAAGCTGCTATCGTAACAACAGTTAACATCAATGTTTTGCTATTATTCATTTTTTTAAAACTATCAAATCCGAGATGCATGGAGGAAAAATGAAAATGAGCTGGTTTATTTGTGGCATTCCCTGTTTACAGAGACAGCAGAGTGTCCCTAATCAAGACCTGTCCCCTGGTTTCAGTCTGAACCGAGTGTCCCTAATCAAGACCTGTACCCTGGTTTCAGTCTGAACCGAGTGTCCCTAATCAAGACCTGTCCTCTTTTGTGCAGTGGTATGGTAGTGACTTTAATTTGATAAAGATTTGGGGGTAAATTATTATTTAAGTTGCTTAATTATTTATAGCAAATATATTAAATGATTAATTTTCACAAGTTTTTACAAAGGAGGATACGGACAACATGTCCCACATGTCGATCTGTTCATATCCAGTTTTAAATAACTTTAGCATAACAGAGGCAGAAGTGTTAAAGGGACTAGGAGCTCTTAAAATAAACAAATCCCCTGGGCTGGATGAGATCCTCCCAATAGTACTCAGAGAAATGAAAGAAGTTATTTACAAACCGCTAACCAAGATCATGCAACAGTCTCTTGACACAGGAGTTGTACCGACAGACTGGAAAATTGCAAACATAATACCAATCCACAAAAAGGGAAACAAAACCGAACGAGGTAACTACAGACCAATAAGCCTGACTTCTATTATATGTAAACTTATGGAAACTATAATAAGATCCAAAATGGAAAATTACCTATATGGTAACAATATCCTGGGAGACAGTCAACATGGTTTTAGGAAAGGGAGATCATGTCTAACTAACCTGCTTGATTTTTTTGAGGATGTAAGATTGACAATGGATAATTGCAAAGCATATGACATGGTTTATTTAGATTTCCAGAAAGCTTTAGACAAAGTCCTGCATAAAAGATTAATTCTCAAACTGAACGCAGTAGGGATTCAAGGAAATGCATGCACATGGATTAGGGAGTGGTTAACATGTAGAAAACAGAAAGTACTGATTAGAGGAGAAACCTCAAAATGGAGCGAGGTAACCAGTGGTGTACCGCAGGGATCAGTATTAGGTTCTCTGCTATTCCTAATCTACATTAATGATTTAGATTCTGGTATAGTAAGCAAACCTGTTAAATTTGCAGATGACACAAAAATATGAGGAGTGGTAAACACTGATGCAGCAGCAAAGGTCATTCAAAATTATCTAGACAGCATTCAGAACTGGGCAGACACATGGCAAATGACATTTAATAGAGAAAAGTATAAGGTACTGCATGCAGGCAATAAAAATGTGCATTATAAATACCATATGGGAGATATTGAAATTGAAGAAGTTTATGTTTTCTCAGAAATGTCTTCATCTAGACAATGTGGGGAAGCTATTTAGAAGGCCAACAAGATGCTTGGATATATAGTGAATAGTGTTGAATTTAAATCAAGGGAAGTAATATGAAAACTTTACAATGCATTAGTAAGACCTCATCTAGAATATTGTGTTGAGTTCTGGTCACCTTGTTACAAAAAGGATATTGCTGCTCTAGAAAGAGTGTAAAGAAGAGCGACCAGAATTATCCCGGGTTTAAAAGGCATGTCATATGCAGACAGGCTAAAAGAATTGAATCTATTCAGTCTTAAACAAAGAAGACTACGCAGTGATCTGATTCAAGCATTCAAAATTCTAAAAGATATTGATAATGTCGACCCAGGGGACTTTTTCGACCTGAAAAAAGAAACAAGGACCAGGGGTCACAAATGGAGATTAGATAAAGGGGCATTCAGAACAGAAAATAGGAGGGACTTTTTTACACAGAGAATTGTAAGGGTCTGAAACCAACTCCCCAGTAATGTTGTTGAAGCTGACATCCTGGGATCCTTCAAGAAGTTGCTTGATGAGATTCTGGGATCAATAAGCTACTAACAACCAAACGAGCAAGATGGGCCGAATGGCCGCCTCTCGTTTGTAAACTTTCTTATGTTCTTATGTTCTTAATTTTACTCACCAGGATCCTAGCCCACAAGCACCCAACTCCTGTGTCTCAGAGAATTGTGTACACTGTGCACCAGGGAAGCTTAACTAGAGTCAACTGAAGTAAAGTGAAGTCAAATAAAGTGAAGTGAAGTGACTGAACTAAAGTAAAGTAAAGTGAAGTGAACCGAACCAAACCGAACTGAACCGAACTGAACCGAACCGTGTGGCCTGATTCACGACGAGATGTCACTGTTGTGAGGGGGGGTTTCACGCTGTTATTATTTGTGTAGCTACTGATCTTTCAGCTGACAGGATCGGTGTACCATCACCAAGTTAGTTTCGGGTGACATCACACAAGAATTACCCGGAATAGAAATATAATAAACACTTCTCCCCCCCCCCCCCCCCCCCCCGCTGGTTTAGTCATCAGCATGCGTTTGCAGCACAGGATAATAATCATTCCGATTGCAAAACTCATGTACATACCTGGAGTGTCCTTTTCAGAAGAGAAATAGCCTTGTTCTGAAAACCTGTACTCATGTACAGACAGTGAGTGAGGATTCTGTTTGCGCATCTCTAAGCAGCAGGTCAGGGTCTGTTTATTGCACCCACAACAGCAATCTCACATGAGATGTTGGCAATTATTAACAACCCCATGTAGTTACACTGCATTAACAAAACATTATTCTACTAATACTCTTTAATAGTAAATCCATGAAGCACCTACTGAAATGTGAAACTTCCTATTCCGATGTACAGCATAGTCTTACTATAATACACCATGACAATTACAATAAAGGAATCTTATATCAGTAGCAAGTAACTTGTTGAAACACAAAAACAGTTTTCTTCATGTTCTGTTAAGAGCTGTTTACGATAATGATTGTTAACTACTGCTGTCAATACATGAGATAAAGTATTGCCCAATCAGCTTGCAATACTGCATGGGGTGGGGTAGCAGAGTCAAACACCAAATCCCAATCTTTGCCCTCACAATTACACATTAAATGTGAATGGTCACAGTGCTGAGTGTGTTTGACCTGGGCAGTGCTAGTTTCCAGTGCAAACATTTAGAAGTGTGCCCAGGGTGAAAGAACACAATGCAATATAATATCCATGATGTGTTTTAAAAAGCTCGGTCTTTTTTAGTGTTTCGCTCTCTTTAAGGCAAGCATGCAAATAGTTTAAAATGCAAAGCGATGTTCTGGCAGGAGATCAGAGAAGCACACAGATCCGGAGGCATCTTTCTACAGTTACTGCCTGAAGAGCTAGACACATTTGATTGTAAAAACAAAGTAGAAAAGACACCTCAGCAGATGAGGTAATACCCTGAGGTCGCCTGACTGCATGGGAAGCCTGCTGAGTCATACACAGTCTATAGCTACTGAACAGACGATACAGGATGAGTCTGTAATGAACCCCTGACATCAGCATAAGACCTGCACTTACCTCTGGACTACAGAGCTTGATCTTTGATAGAATGGTAAGACGTTCCTCTTTGAACCGGATGGTTTGCGGATTGCATCCAGCTCTTGCCTTTCCATTTGATTCAACGGGCTGAGATGCCAATTCATTACAAGTAGGAGACCCAACCTATACCATCACAGACCCCTCTCCTCCTGCTCTCATGGAAGTTACTGTCGGAGGGGTTGTGTGTGATGTGAACCCCCTCCACACACCCTAACCCTAACCCTAACCCAACCTATACCATCACCACACAGACAGGACCATGCAGTTTCATGCCATGCTGTGGAGGGGTTGTGTGTGATGTGAACCCCCTCCACACAGACAGGACCATGCAGTTTCATGCCATGCTGTGGAGGGGTTGTGTGTGATGTGAACCCCCTCCACACAGACAGGACCATGCAGTTTCATGCCATGCTGTGGAGGGGTTGTGTGTGATGTAAACCCCCTCCACACAGACAGGACCATGCAGTTTCATGCCATGCTGTGGAGGGGTTGTGTGTGATGTGAACCCCCTCCACACAGACAGGACCATGCAGTTTCATGCCATGTTGTGGAGGGGTTGTGTGTGATGTGAACCCCCTCCACACAGACAGGACCATGCAGTTTCATGCCATGCTGTGGAGGGGTTGTGTGTGATGTGAACCCCCTCCACACAGACAGGACCATGCAGTTTCATGCCATGCTGTGGAGGGGTTGTGTTGCTGCTTAAAAATACTGACTAAGATCAACAATATAAAAAACAAGACTAACAGTGCGTGCAAATCTCTTTAGTGCATTTTACTAAAAAAAACACCAGTATAAAAATCCTTAGCGTGTGGGGTGTAGAGTGTGGGGTGTAGAGTGTGAGGTGTAGAGTGTGAGGTGTAGAGTGTGAGGTGTAGAGTGTGGGGTGTAGAGTGTGTGGGGTGTAGAGTGTGGGATGTAGGTTATGTTAACCACTAGGGAGTAGTTAACAGTAGGGAGTGGTTAACATGTAGAAAACAGAAAGTACTGATTAGAGGAGAAACCTCAAAATGGAGTGAGGTAACCAGTGGTGTACCACAGGGATCAGTATTAGGTCCTCTGCTATTCCTAATCTACATTAATGATTTAGATTCTGGTATATTAAGCAAACTTGTTAAATCTGCAGACAACACAAAAATAGGAGGAGTGGCAAACACTTTTGCAGCAGCAAAGGTCATTCAAAATGATCTAGACAGCATTCAGAACTGGGAAGACACATGGCAAATTACATTTCATAAAGAAAAGTGTAAGGTTCTGCAAGCAGGCAATACAAATTTACATTATAAATACCATATCGGAGATAATGAAATTGAAAAAGTAACCTATGAAAAAAGTCATATTATCCATTGTCGATGTTGCATCCTCAAAAAAAAAAAGGAGGTTAGTTAGACACGATCTCCCTTTCCTAAAACCATGCTGACTGTCTCCCAGGATACTGTTACCATATAGGTAATTTTCCATTTTGGATCTTATTATAGTTTCCATAAGTTTACATATAATAGAAGTCAGGCTTGTTGGTCTGTAGTTACCTGGTTCGGTTTTGTCTCCCTTTTTGTGGGTCGGTATTACGTTTGCAATTCTCCAGTCTGTCGGTACAACCCCTGTGTCAAGAGACTGTTGCATGATCTTGGTTAGCGGTTTGTAAATAACTTCTTTCATTTCTTTGAGTACTATTGGGAGGATCTCCTCCAGCCCAGGGGATTAGTTTATTTTAAGAGCTCCTAGTCCCTTTAACAATTCTGCCTCTGTTATACTCAAGTTATTTAAAACTGGATAGGAACAGGTCAATATATGGGGCATGTTACTCGTATCCTCCTTTGTAAAAACATGTGAAAAGTAATTTAAATATATTTGCTATTTTTTTCTCTGATCTATGATTTTGCCATTAGTATCTCTTAGACATTTAACCTCCTCTTTGAATGTTCTCTTGCGGTTATAATATTGGAAAAACTTTTTGGAATTGGCTTTAGCCCCCTTAGCAATATTGATTTCTATCTCTCTCTTGGCCTGTCTAACTTCCTTTTTGACTTGTGTTTGCGGTTCCAAGTACTCTTTCTGTGTACTTTGTTTTTGGTTCCTTTTAAACGCTCTGTAAAGTGCCTTTATTCTCTGAATATATATTTTTTAATTTATCTATTAAACCATTTTGGCAATTTTGTTTTAGATTTAGATTTGTCTACTTTTGGGATGTAATTGTTTTGCGCCTCTAATACTATATTTTTTAAAAACAGCCATCCTTTTTCTGTGGATGTTTTATCTATTTTACTCCAGTCTGTTTCATTCCTTCATAGTTTGCCTTTCTAAAATTGTAAACCTTAGCTTTAGTCGTTACTTTTGGGATTTTAAAAAGCACTTCAAATGAGACCATGTTGTGGTCTGAGTTTGCCAATGGTTCTCTGACCTGTTTTAGTTATTCTGTCTTCGTTATTTAGACAGGTCGACACTGCAATCTGAGTGTGAGAGCTGTTCAATGAATGTGCCAGCTGTCTGGTTTTCAACCCACAATGACAAGTTTTTATAGCATATTTCCAATAGCAAGTCTTGAGAGAGCCCACCTGCGTTTGTCAGGTTCTTCAGCTGCAGCCTGTACCTGTTGAAACAGTGTGGACACGCCCCCTTTCTCCAGCTCTCCAACGGTACTGCTCCCACAGGGACACGCCCCTTTCTCCAGCACTCCATTGGTACTGCTCCCACAGGGACACGCCCCTTTCTCCAGCACTCCATTGGTACTGCTCCCACAGGGACACGCCCCTTTCTCCAGCACTCCATTGGCACTGCTCCCACAGGGACACACCCCTTTCTCCAGCTCTCAAACATAAGAACATAAGAAAGTTTACAAACGAGAGGAGGCCATTCAGCCCATCTTGCTCGTTTGGTTGTTAATAGCTTATTGATCCCAGAATCTCATCAAGCAGCTTCTTGAAAGATCCCAGGGTGTCAGCTTCAACATTACTGGGGAGTTGGTTCCAGACCCTCACAATTCTCTGAAAAAAGTGCCTCCTATTTTCTGTTCTGAATGCTCCTTTATCTAATCTCCATTTGTGACCCCTGGTCCTTGTTTCTTTTTTCAGGTCAAAGAAGTCCCCCGGGTTGACATTGTCTATACCTTTTAGAATTTTGAATGTTTGAATCAGATCGCCGCGTAGTCGTCTTTATTCAAGACTGAATAGATTCAATTATTTTAGCCTGTCTGCATACGACATGCCTTTTAAAACCGGAATAATTCTGGACGCTCTTTTTTGCACTCTTTCTAGAGCAGCAATATCCTTTTTGTAACGAGGAGACCAGAACTGAACACAATATTCTAGGTGAGGTCTTACTAATGTATTGTAAAGTTTTAACATTACTTCCCTTGATTTAAATTCAACACTTCTCACAATATATCCGAGCATCTTGTTGGCCTTTTTTTTATAGCTTCCCCACATTGTCTAGAGGAAGACATTTCTGAGTCAACATAAACTCCTCTGTCTTTTTCATAGATTCTTTCTTCAATTTCAGTATCTCTCATATGGTATTTATAATGCACATTTTTATTGCCGGCGTGCAGTACCTTACACTTTCCTCTATTAAATGTCAACAGTACTGCTCTTGGTTAATGGGTTTAGTTATTGGTCGATAGGTTGGCTGCTTGATTGGTGAATTGACTGATTGGTTTCTCTGCAGCAGTTTACAAAGATGTGGGTGACAGGTCACTTGAAAAGCATTTTAAACACAGGAAAGGTTTTCCCAGGAAGGTGAGATTACTGAATAACAAGGGCTTTGTTTCGTGCTCAGCTCCGCTCCAGGAAGGCTAGCTGTTCACACCTACACAGTACGTGTACGCTGTAGGGAGCTAAAGCAGCTTTGGTGGATAGAAAATGACCATATTTCTTTATTTTCTAACTATGTATACAGAAAGCTTGAACCCTGAAAGGGACCTGCTTTGTGGTTATATAATAATATGTCAGTCACATGGCAAAGTAGATCGCTGTGACCACATATAAAAACATAAGTGTGACATACAGAGATGGTCAGACAAAGCCAGCGGAAGAACAGAGAAAAATACACCTATGTGTGCATTTATATATACATACAATTACATACATAGAGCAGGTATACTTACATGTATTTACACACTGTATCCATAATAGATGGTATGTACAAACGAAGGTCAAGTAAACTGCAAGAAGTATTATTTACAATGTTTATTTTGAACTTCCCCCTTATCTGCACACACAGGTGGGGTGTGATCTTGAAACAGCAGCTCTCTGTGAATGTGTGATAGCAGGCCTGTGTGATTGTGGGATACTGGGTCTCTGAGATATTGTAAGCAGTGCGTATAGCACCCCCTGCTGTTCCTCCATGAGCATGACTGCTGGGTAGACACAAAGGCAAGAGCATCTACATTCAGTATAAATCTTAGGGGGAAATATGTTCTAATCTTAGCAATATGTGTGTGTCATTTGGTGCTGGATTGAGGCTTAAGACTGGCATCTACCTATAAGAAAAATGTCTACTCAGCAGTCCTAACCATGGAGGGACAAACCTTGAGCTTCTCCCTTCACAAGGAAGCCTCCAGCCCGACTCATCGCTCCCCCTGCAGCGCGTTGCTGTTCCGTGGCTGACCATCTTCCGGAGCTGAAAAACACCCGGTACGAAGCAGATCCGAACCGGACCGTGCCACGATGCTGCTTCTATCCCCTTCGCTCCCCCCAGCATGTGCACAACACAGCTGTGACTGAACGAATGCACAGTGAAGTGAAGGCATTTACCTGGATGTGACCTTGCTTTGTGTAAGGAGCAGGCAGAGAACATACAGGGCTCATACAATACCCACACAATATAATAAAAAGGGTGTCCAATACGTCAGGGATCTTAGGCAATATCATATACATTCTGATTAGGATGTTGTGTGTTAAACTGAGCAGATTATCTACACCACACAGCAGAATGATCTGAAGATCTCCCTGACAGAGACACAGACAATGCTATGCCTCCGATGCGTGGCTTGTGGGACACCCTCTCTCTCTCTGTATAAGTGAATAAGAAGTAAAACTACCATTTGGTGCAATAAGAGAACTTATCATGGGATTCCACCTTCCAGTGGATTAGAAAGAAACCAGACAATGACGCTGTGAGAAGAAGAGGTTCCCTCTGAAGTGACGGCTGAAAACCTGACTTTATTGATCCTGAGAAGATTCATGAGAAGGGAATGACAGTTTGGATGCACTTTGGAATGGCGCAATCACGTCAATGCTGGCTTGCATACTTAAGACTTTTAAAGAAAAAAAAAAAAAAGAAAAAAATCTAAAACATTTTTATTTGTTTCTAACCAACCCCTAAATAAGAAAAACAAATGCAGCAAAATTACAAAAAAAAGATCTAGATAATCCAAGTACAAATCAATTCATAGGAAATGCATATTATTATTTTGACAGTCTCTTTATAACTTTAGTACAAACAATGGCTCAGCAGTCCTCCAATGTGTAGCTGTTCTAAAGCATGGGTTTGATGTCACCGTGCTTGTAATGAATGCCTTATAATCGTTCCTGCCCAAACCGACTTCCAATATTCAGAGCACACTGAAATCAAGGAGACCAGGCTGGGATATCCCATCCACACACAGAACCAGGACTGGAACCAGGGCCAGTACAGAACACTTGCACTGTGTTTCCACAGCCCAGGACAGCCTTCTCAAATCAGCATGCTGGCAACCAGCAGCACACACCAATATTATTCTACTGGAATTCCCATCAATGTATGGTTACTGTATTGCATGGAATTGAACAGGCTCTCAATGGCGTTGGCTGAACCAGCGCACGGGGATCCAAAGAGACAGATGTGATGAAGGGACAAGACCTTCTTTTCTATCTCTTTCTCTACCCGCTGTACTAAACCCACCTGTATAAATGAATCCATTAAAAGAATGAGCTGGCTGTGGGAATCATTGAGAATGTGGCCAGTGCAAACACAGTTCAGTCTCATTAACAGACCAAGGGGTTTCCACTGGGCTGCCCTGGGAGAGTGCAGCACTTTTATAAAGACCTCTGCGGTGAATGGAGGCAGTGCGGGTATTTATACAGGGTAGCCCTTACAGAGTCTGGTAGGGGTGAGGCTTTTACACAGAGCACTTGTGATCCCTGCTAGTCTCAAAGACACATTCAGAGCTAGGAGGACCTTTGTCTTTATTGCATTAATAAGAATCAATGCTAAAGAGTTGCCAACAGTACAGACACATGTTTGCATGTCCTTGTGAGCAGCAGGGATTCTTGCACACTCTCGTTTGCTTGCACTATTCCAGGTAATCCCTCGGCAGAAATGTATTTGATGATCACCTGGATGAAAACCAGCAATGTGTTCAACTAGACCCCTTCCTCCCCCATCCCAATACAGGTCATAGGAAACAGGAGCCACACTCTGTTATCCCATTTGTATCCAGCAGGTGGGGCTGTGGTGAGAGTAGTAACATGAGAAAGCCTATCTAGTGGGAGAAGAAGGTGAGGTCATGCCAAAGATGAACTGCACAGTCCAAACACAGGCCTGGCTGGAGACAAGAATATGAAAGATCATCAGCCCCCCAGGAAGCACCACACCTCTGTCCTATACTGGACTCCTCTATCAGCCACCCAGGAAGCACCACACTTCTGTCCTATACTGGACTCCTCTATCAGCTCCCCAGGAAGCACCACACCTCTGTCCTATACTGGACTCCTCTATCAGCCCCCGAGGAAGCACCACACCTCTGTCCTATACTGGACTCCCCTGTCAGCCCCCAGGAAGCACCACACCTCTGTCCTATACCGGACTCCCCTGTCAGCCCCCCAGGAAGCACCACACCTCTGTCCTATACTGGACTCCTCTATCAGTCTCCTCAGTCACTGCGGTCACTACCTGACAGTAATGCCGCCTCCCTAGGTTACTGCTGTTAGAAACCGTTTCTCTCATTGCTGTAACCCTGCTGGGGCCTGGATTATTCTCACTGCAGGTAAACTGCACTCATGAGACGTTCCCCGCGAGGCACTTACTGCACAGAAACAAGCTGCATGTGTTTTCATTCATGGGCTTTGAATTCAGCACACTGGAGGACAGTCCTAATCCTCCCCACCGAAAGGTCGTACTGCCCCTCCTTTGAAAAAACACACTTTTTGACATACTAATCAAGTTTTCTTTTTACTGTATCCAAACTACGATCGCTTCAACCTGTTTCTTTATTCACAGTTTTATGTTTTTTTAAACTAATCTGCTATATTTGTTTGGATCAACCTGTCCCAAGAATTAAAAATGATCAGCTGCACAGCCCCTTGTAGTAAAAGGAACCAGTAAACCAGAAAAACAGAAACAAACAAACAAACAAAATGAAAAATTAAAAGCCTCATAGACTTATTAGAACTTTTAGTTATGCTCAGGTCAGCGTGCCATCACTTCTTTGAAGAAAAAAAAACCCAAAACAGAAGCAGTCTTGGCTTTCCATTCTCAAACGCCTGCCTGTATTCCCCATGCCCTTTCCCCACAAAAGCAGAACCCACCCCAATAAAACAAAACAGGAGATCAAAATAAAAAAAATAACGACGATGCAGCAGGAGCTGCTGTGAACTCAGAGCCCCCCCAGATCAGCAGCAGGGCGTCATAGAGCGAGGCGGGGGGAGGGGTTTAAGATGGCAGTGGGGTGGGGGTGCTGGGGGGCAGCTCGTCTCCGGGGCTGTAGGCTGGCTGTGGGGTGGGGGTGCCGGGGGGCAGCTCGTCTCCGGGGCTGTAGGCTGGCTGTGGGGTGGGGGTGCCGGGGGGCAGCTCGTCTCCGGGGCTGTAGGCTGGCTGTGGGGTGGGGGTGCTGGGGGGCAGCTCGTCTCCGGGGCTGTAGGCTGGCTGTGGGGTGGGGATCTCCTCGCTGGGCTCTAGGCTGTCGGAGGGGCTCAGGGTGCTATCGGAGGGGGGTGGGGTCTCTGGGGCGGACTCCTCCTCCTCTTGTCCGTTGGAGGTGACGGACTGGGGTTCGGGCTGGGGTTCGAGCTGGGCTTCGGTCTGGGGTTCGGGCTGGGCTTCGGTCTGGGGTTCGGGCTGGGCTTCGGTCTCAGCCTCGGTGGGGGTGAGTGGCGGGGTGGCAGCGGAGGGGGGCGGTGTTGCTGTGGTGAGGCTGGTCACTGTGGTTGCTGCCCTGCGGGAGGTCATGTTGTTGCTCCCGGTCATCTCCCCCGAGACAACGTTCTTCTCGATGAGACGCCACTGCATGACGCTCGTGTCCTTCCCGCCCGTGGAGATCAGGTGGCTGTCGCTGTGGACAAAGCTCACGTTCGTCACGTGGCTGCTGTGGGCACTGTACTTGTAGCTCGGGGCCTGGGGAGGGGGAGGTACAAAAACAAAATGAATGAATATTCAGCACAGAACAATGCTGCAAAACACAAAATTACACCCATCAGTGCTTGATTCGCCCCAGTGTGTAGAGGTAACAAGCTCAGGTGAGTGTTATTAAGCTCAGAACCAGAAATGGATTTAACTGCTGTGCAATGGGAGTCTTATTTCCATCCCTGTAAAAGTATATGCTGCAGAGGTGGGGGTGGGGGGGTGTGACCAGTTCCAGCTCAGATACAGGTACCGCTGTGGCAGGTCTGATTTCAACCACTTGAAACCATCACAGACTGCAGTTACCACACTGAATCGCTACAACAGGGAGCAGCAGGTTCATCGGTACAGAAATCATAACCTTGTTTTTATTAAAAGGGCACATTGATATTAAAACTGATGTTAAATCAGGCTACATTCGCAAAGCTATTTACTCCAAAGCATTATTTTGTCTGAATCTGTCTGCAGTTTACAATTCTAATACAAATACAATAAGAAACAACGTTGGGCACCTCACAAGCCCCTAAATGAACTGCCCGAGCTACTGTGTATATTTCTGATTTTGTTATTGTATTGGATGTGTTTTCACTGTGTGAAAATATTGCGCTAATGTCAGTGTGGAATAAAAGCAAAGCAGATCAGTGCCCAAGTATCAGGAGTTTATCAAGCCTGCATCCCTCCATCCATCCCTCCATCCATCCCTCCCTCCCTCCCTGTCTCTCTCCCTGCGTCCCTCCCTCCCTCCCATTTCTCTCTCCCTGTCTCCCTCCTTGGCTCTCTGCATCCCTGCCTGCCTCTCTCTCTCCCTGCATCCCTGTCTCCCTCCCTCCCAGCCTGCCTCCCTCCTCCTTTCCTCCCTGCATCCCTGCCTGCCTCCCCCCTCCTTTTCTCCCTGCATCCCTGCCTCCCTCCCTCCCCTCCTTCCCTGCCTGCCTCCCTCCCTGTCTCCCGCCCTGCCTCCCTCCCTCCCCTCCTTCCCTGCCTGCCTCCCTCCCTGTCTCCCGCCCTGTCTCCCCCCTCCTTTTCTCCCTGCGTCCCTGCCTGCCTCCCTCCCTCCCCTCCTTCCCTGCCTGCCTGCCTCCCTGTCCCTCTCTCCTTGTCTCCCTGCCTCCCTGTCTCCCTGCGTCCCTGCCTGGCTCCCTCCCTCCTTGCTTGCCTCCCTGTCTCTCCTTCCCCCCCCCCTCCCTCCCCTCTCCTGCCTGCCTCCCTTCATCCCTCCCTCCCTGTCTGCCTGCCTGCCCTCAGCACTCACCTTGGGTTTGGAGCAGGGGTACTGGAACAGATGGACTTTGCAGAAATCGTCAGCCAGCGCGATAACCTTCCTGTTGTGAGACCTGACCAGGGCATTGATGTCCGTGCCGTCAGAGCCCTCGGGCCACACTCCTAGCAGAGACACGAGCAGAGAGACACTCGCTCTACAGGCTGGCAATATTCAAATCCACACACTGAAGCTCCTCACACACTGAAGCTGCTCTGTAACTGTGCTCTGAGAGGTCTCCTCACACACTGAAGCTGCTCTGTAACTGTGCTCTGAGAGGTCTCCTCACACACTGAAGCTGCTCTGTAACTGTGCTCAGTGAGGTCTCCTCACACACTGAAGCTGCTCTGTAACTGTGCTCAGTGAGGTCTCCTCACACACTGGGCAAGCTGCTCTGTGCTTTTCTTGAGCCACACACACTGCTGTCATAGCTCTCCAAGCTTCAGGAGAGAGAGAGAGAGAGAGAGAGAGAGAGAGAGAGAGAGAGAGAGAGAGAGAGCAAGGGGGGGGAGAGAGAGAGAGAGAGCAAGGGGGAAGAGAGAGAGAGAGAGAGCAAGGGGGGAGAGACTCAGAAGACTACTTTTGCTAGTCGTCAGTAAGCTGCTAAAGTAATATTTACTCACCGAACACGTGGAAGCCCAGCACACACGTGTAGGTAGCCCAGTCGATGTCCTTGCACTCAGAACGATTCCTGATCAGTTTGCAGCCATTTGGAATGTCCCCTAGGAAACGAGAGAGAAGAAGAAACACTGTTAACACTGCATAATGAATTGTGACCAAATACCACAGGAATGAGGAGGCTGTGTGGTCTGGTGGTAAAGAAAAGGGCTGGTAACCAGGAGGTTCCCGGTTCAAATCCCGGGTCTCACTCACTGAGCAAGTCACTGAACCTCCTTGTGCTCTGTCTATCGGGTGAGACGTTGTTGTAAGTGACTCTGCAGCTGATGCATAGCTCACACACCCTAGTCTCTGTAAGTCGCCTTGGATAAAGGCGTCTGCTAAATAAACAAATAATAATAATACTAACACCTGAATATCTTCTGCAGTTGTGCATTTTGAAGTCAGCCCTGTTAGTTCATGTGGATTTTATTTCCTGTATTCGTTCCATGTTCCTTTGTTAGAAATGATGTTGATCCCATGTATAAGAAGTGCAGTCCTGCAGGAATGAACACGCTCACAATCCCGTGGTGAGCACGCCTGATATGTGTGAGCAACATCATTTCTAATGAAGGACCATGACACGAATACGGGGAATTAAATCCACATGAATTTGCGGGGCATTATTTAAAAGTGTCTTTTTTTTTTTTCATTGATTATTTGAAAACGATTGAAGCTGCTGCGTGTGTTTTTCCTCCAGAGCAATACGGATCACGTATCGACTGCACCACAAGAACCACACTTGCCGGTAAAAGAAGAATTTCAAATATTTTTCTATTAAATCCCTGCTACTTGGATACATGCTGTTCATTGTCTTTATGCAACTGCAACATAAAACATTGCATTTGCTTGTTTCTGTTCAATGTTGTTGAATTTGAGCCCTGTAATATCACAAGAGACACACTAGGGTCTGAATTATGATTCATTAGAGCCCTGTAATATCACGAGAGACACACTAGGGTCTGAATTATGATTCATTAGAGCCCTGTAATATCACGAGAGACACACTAGGGTCTGAATTATGATTCATTAGAGCCCTGTAATATCACGAGAGCGCCACTAGGGTCTGAATTATGATTCATTAGAGCCCTGTAATATCACGAGAGACACACTAGGGTCTGAATTATGATTCATTAGAGCCCTGTAATATCACAAGAGAGCCACTAGGGTCTGAATTATGATTCATTAGAGACCTGTAATATCACGAGAGACACACTAGGGTCTGAATTATGGTTCATTAGAGCCCTGTAATATCACGAGAGACACACTAGGGTTTGAATTATGGTTCATTAGAGCCCTGTAATATCACGAGAGACACACTAGGGTCTGAATTATGGTTCATTAGAGCCCTGTAATATCACGAGAGACACACTAGGGTTTGAATTATGGTTCATTAGAGCCCTGTAATATCACGAGAGACACACTAGGGTCTGAATTATGGTTCATTAGAGCCCTGTAATATCACGAGAGACACACTAGGGTCTGAATTATGATTCATTAGAGCCTTGTAATATCACGAGAGACACACTAGGGTCTGAATTATGATTCATTAGAGCCTTGTAATATCATGAGAGAGCCACTAGGGTCTGAATTATAATTCATTAGAGCCCTGTAATATCACGAGAGACACATTAGGGTCTGAATTATTATTCATTAGAGTCCTGTAATATCACGAGAGACACACACTAGGGTCTGAATTATGATTCATTAGAGCCCTGTAATATCACGAGAGAGCCACTAGGGCCTGAATTATGGTTCATTAGAGCCCTGTAATATCACGAGAGACACACTGGGGTCTGAATTATGATTCATTAGAGCCCTGTAATATCACGAGAGACACATTAGGGTCTGAATTATGATTCATTAGAGCCCTGTAATATCACGAGAGACACACTAGGGTCTGAATTATGATTCATTAGAGCCCTGTAATATCACGAGAGAGCCACTAGGGCCTGAATTATGGTTCATTAGAGCCCTGTAATATCACGAGAGACACACTAGGGTCTGAATTATGATTCATTAGAGCCATGTAATATCACGAGAGACACACTAGGGTCTGAATTATGATTCATTAGAGCCCTGTAATATCACGAGAGACACACTAGGGTCTGAATTATGATTCATTAGAGCCCTGTAATATCACGAGAGACACACTAGGGTCTGAATTATGATTCATTAGAGCCCTGTAATATCACGAGAGACACACTAGGGTCTGAATTATGATTCATTAGAGCCATGTAATATCACGAGAGACACACTAGGGTTTGAATTATGATTCATTAGAGCCCTGTAATATCACGAGAGACACACTAGGGTCTGAATTATGATTCATTAGAGCCCTGTAATATCACGAGAGACACACTAGGGTCTGAATTATGATTCATTAGAGCCCTGTAATATCACGAGAGACACACTAGGGTCTGAATTATGATTCATTAGAGCCCTGTAATATCACGAGAGCGCCACTAGGGTCTGAATTTCCACCTTGGCCAAAGTTGTCCTTCCACTCCTTGTCTTTGTACTGACCCTGTTCACAACTGTTAAACCTCCATCTAGAGCAGGGGTGTCAAACTCAGTTCCTGGAGGGCCGCAGTGTCTTCTGGCTTTCGTTCCACCCGAGCTCTCAATTACTTAATTGGTCTAATTATTTGATTAACTGGACACATTTAACACTTTAGGCCTCACAATGTTTCACAGGTCGTGTACCTTGAATCAAGTGCATTTTTAAAACCATCAAATGAAAAATACCTTAAAAAATATTAAATAAGTCAAATTCAACAAATAATTAGATCAGTTGCGTTAATTGAGAGCTTAAGTTGGAATGAAAACCAGAAGACCCTGCGGCCCTCAAGAGCTGGAGTTTGACACCCCTGATCTAGACGCTGATGCAGTAAACACATCATGTTACCTGTTAAACCTGGAGTGGAATAGCCCTCCAGGACCAGGATTGGACACCCCTGATCCATGTAATACAGTCACTATAATGGAGGGGGCAATTTGCCAGCAATTTGCTAAACGACTCTCCTACCAA